>NC_047106.1:61876083-62176083 GCF_902500255.1 Thalassophryne amazonica | reverse complement strand
CATGGAACCTGCATGAGCCGGAGCGAGGGGTGTTCAACTTTAAAGATCAACTGGATTTGGAGTAAGAATAGCTCCTGCAGTTCCTCTGAATGCCTGCAGGTGGCACTTTCGTACTGCTAAAGCTTTTCCATCCAGTGACAATGAGCAGTTATGGTCTAAAATAGAAAATGAATGATTTCATTTATGCACATGTTGGCTGATCCATTACTTGCATTGCTTCTCTTAAGTGTAATAAATGAAGCAAATTTGGCCTTCAAATATAAAAAGTCACCTGGAAGTGTTGAAGTAATACATGTGATACGTTTTTGAATGAATCATATGCAGCAAGATTGTCAGTAGAAGCTTTATTTACACACTTTGAATCAACCGAATTAAGGGGAAATGTGTTCGATGACAAATGGTTCTTTTAGTCATGAATTTAAAGTAATTATATTATACAGAGAATGATCCCTCTTGCATACAGGTTTTTATACATTTTCTTTCTGTTCATCTTTTAGAATGTATCTCCATCTTGCAGCCAAGTTGGATCTGTTGGTGATTTTGCGTCCTGGTCCCTACATCTGCTCTGAGTGGGATTTAGGAGGACTACCGAGGTACCAATCACAGCAACGCATGAAAGCTGATACCTGCCATTCATTCCTGTTATTACCACTGTCTGATGGCATAATGTGACATTTTGGGCTGTTATGTTTGATAACAGGTCTCTGTTATCTTTTTTGGTGACTTTCATTTGAAAGCATGTTGTATCTGACCCTGATACATCTGCCTGGCAAAGCCACACATGTTGAACAAAAACCTTTTCCTGTATTTGATAATGGACAATGACAAGAGATGTGTTTTTAGACAAATGTCTGACATAATTTCCATGAAATTGTTCATTTTTCAATATATATGTGTGGGTCTGGAAATTGGACCTTGACCTTGATTGTTAAATGATCCTAACCAAAATCAAGTTACTTCTTCCCATCCATTGGTCTGCCAAGTTTGATTAAGATCATATTAAGTGTCTTGCTAAGATGCGTACATATAACATATAGAGGCCAAGACAACTCCAGTGTCTTGGCCTCTAGATGTCTCTATGTATAGTCTATTGGCCTCTGTCTAGTGTACAACTCTAGTGACGCAGATAATAAATAAATAAATAAATTACAATAATTGGGTTACTTTTTATGGCAGCATGGTGGCTTAGTGGTTAGCACTGTTGCCTCACAGCAAGCAGGTCATGGGTTCGATTCCCACCTGTGGCCTTTCTGTGTGGAGTTTGCATGTTCTCCCCACGTTTGTGTGTGTTCCCTCCAGGTGCTCTGGCTTCCACCCACATCCAAAGACATGCAAGTTAGGTGGATTTGAAACTTTAAAGTGTCTGTAGGTGTGCATGCGGGTGTGAATGTGTTTGTGGCCCTGTGACAGACTGGTGTCCTGTCCAGGGTGTATCCCCCCTCATACCCTATGACTGCTGGGATAGGCTCCAGCCCTCCTGTCACCCTTAACTGGAGTCAGTAATTGGAGATGAGTGAGTGAGTGGGTTACTCTTTGTTGCATTAGCCCAGTGTCACACTTTTTTTGTGATCCTGTCACAAAATGAGTCACATTTTTGTGATGCGTTTTTTACCCTACCCCTTCCCCTAGCCCTAACCATAACCTCCACAGACACCCCCCCCCCCGTGTCACCCCGCATTACTATTTTTGATCCTACGTTTGTACACATTAGAGATATTATGAGGACTGCTTTCTTCCACCTGCGAAATATCACTGAGACCCATCTCATCCTGTCTATGGCTGATGCTGACACCCTGATTCATGCATTTATCTCTTCTAGATTGGACTACTGTAATGTTCTATTTTCTGGTTTACCGAAACCCAGCATTAGGGGTCTCCAATTTGTTCAAAATGCTGTTGCCAGGCTCTTGACAGAAAGCATCTTGACAGGCATCTCTTCACTGGCTTCCTGTCCCTGTGAGATCAGATTTTAAGGTTCTGCTATTAACCGATAAAATTATTCACAGACTAGCACCTGTCTACATAGCTGACTTAGTCAAGCCCTATGTACCGGCCTGGGCTCTGCGTTCTCAGGCTGCAGGACTACTTTGTGTCCCTCGGGTGAATAAAAAGTCTGTGGGTCACAGAGCCTTCTCTTATCGTGCCCCTGTTCTGTGGAATGCTCTCCCTGCATCAATAAAACAGTCAGATTCTGTAAAGACATTCAAGTCCAGATTAAGATGCATTTCCTTTCCCTTTTGTATGACTAGCATACTGACATAGTATAGTACTATGCTTCCTACCCTTTTAAATTCAGTTTATTCATAAATGGCCTAAAATTTATCTAAAGTCTGGGTCTTTTAGTGTCGCTTAGGGCTTGTGGCCGGCGATCACCTTAGTATTTCTTCTCCTTTCCTGTTGCTTAATGCTGACGATTTATACCTTAATTGTTGAATTCTCAAATTTTAAAACTGAATTCTTTTTGGTGACCTGTCTCATGGTTTTATAAAAACATGTTGGTGATCCAAAAGTTCCACACTGATTATTGTGAATGTGATTGTTGTCTTTGTGAAAACTGTAAACATACAGAATGATCAGGTTTTTATTCATCTGAAATTGTTGAATAAATAGAAAAATTCTTTCTAACACTTGATATTTCTTCAACATTAACAATTACCAATTTGGTCTTTTAACTTTCACAGTAATTAAAGAAAAAATGTGCAGTTTTGTGCATGAGCTTTAGCAATTTCATGTGTACAAAGGCAATGTGGGCCAAACTCCCTGAATGACTTCATTCCTCTTGTATTTAAAATATATTCAGGATAAACACAGCAAATAATCATTTTTGGAGTCATTTTGCCTTCAGGGAGTGTGACTTTGAGGTTATATATATTTAGTTGTCATTAAAACAATGTGTTGCTCAGCTGAGCAAGAAAGCATAACTTCATCTCTTCATAGCACAACAAAACTTGTAAAACATGCCTTTTTTTTTTTTTTTTTACATTTAATGGTTTTTTTTTTTCTTTTTGTTTTTGTGATTTCCTTTCAGTTGGTTACTCCGTGATACAAATATGAAACTGAGAACAACCTACTCAGGATTCACTCAGGCAGTCAACTCCTACTTTGATGAGCTCATGAAGAAAGTTGTTCCATATCAGGTAGCCTCCACTTTAGCACCGTCAAAATATCAAAAGTGATTTTCTTAGAGGTGTGTGTGTGTGTGTGTGTGTGTGTGTGTGTGTGTGTGTGTGTGTGTGTGTGTGTGTGTGTGTGTGTGTGTGTGTGTTGAATAAGAATAAATATGTCTTATTTCACTTGTAAATTAGAATCATGTAGGGCCTGTATATGAAATATAAATGAATGTGCATGGCTCATTAATAATATTTCAGCTCTAAAAATTGACATTAGGTTGTCATATACGAGGTCTGTTAGAAAACTATCCGACCTTTTTATTTTTTGCAAAAACCATATGAATCACGTATGATTGCATCAGCCAAGCTTGAACCTTCGTGCGCATTCGTGAGTTTTTTATAAGCCTGTCGGTTGCGTCATTCGCCTGTGAGCACGCTTTGTGGGAGGAGTGGTCCAGCCCCCTCGGCGGATTTTCATTGTCAGGAAAATGGCTGAGCGACTGCCGCTTTGCTGCATCAGAATTTTTTCAGAAAGTGTGAGAGACAGCCAGGTGGAAACCATTTGGAAAATTCAGATGGCTTTCAGTGAAGATCTTATGGGCATGACACAGATTAAGGAGCATTACAACCAGATTAAAGACAGCCCACAGCGGCTGAGGGCGCGCCGCGCTTCGAGCGGCTATCGACAGGCTGAAACGACCAGATCATTTCCAAAGTGAAGGCTGTGTTGATCCGGGACGTCGTCTGACTACCAGAGAAATGGCAATAGAGGTGGACATAGCACTTTTTCGGCACATTCCACTGTTACAGGAGATTTTGTAATGAAAGATGTGCGGCGGAATTCGCGCGTCAGGACGGAGCCGCGTAATGGCGCAGAACAAAAAGCACCTCCGTGTTGGAAGTCTCACGGGACATGCCCAGCTCTTCCACCATTCGGAAGATTCAGACGGCTTTGGGTGGCTTTTCAGTCGAGTGAGTATCCGAGAAATTGTCGAAGATCTGGGCATGTCACATGTCCTGTGAGACCAACACGGAGGTGCTTTCGTTCCGCGCCATTAGCGGCTCCGTGGCGTAGACCTCGTAGATGCTAACCCAGCACACACACACACACACACACACACACACACACACACACACACACACACACACACACACACACACAAACCCCACAAAGATTAGTTACATTAAATAAAGGCTTTTTTATTGCTCAGACAAATTTGAATGTTAAACAGTATATACAATGTAACAATGCCACCACAACTACATAGATACAGAAAAAATGAATACGGAAATAAAATAATAATAATAATAATAATTACATAACAAATGTACATAACTTTGCAGAATAAATAAGGACATAGGAATAATACACAGGAATAATATTTCATAGATATACGAGGTCTGTTAGCAAAGTATCCAACCTTTTTATTTTTTTCAAAAACCATATGGATTTGAATCACGTGTGATTGCATCAGCCAAGCTTGAACTTTCGTGCGCATGCGTGAGTTTTTTTACGCCTGTCGGTTGCGTCATTCGCCTGTGAGCAGGCTTTGTGTGAGCAGTGGTCCACCCCTCTCGTCGGATTTTTATTGCGAATAAATGTCTGAACGATTTGGAGCTTTGCTGCATCAATTTTTTCCAGAAACTGTGAGAGACCTCCAGGTGGTAACCATTCGGAAAATTCAAATGGCTTTGATGGACGATTTTATGGGGATTACACAGATTAAGGAGTGCTCCAGCCGGTTTAAAGACCGCCTACAGCTGCTGAGAGCACGCCGCGCTCCAAGCGCCGATCGACAGGCTGAAACAACCAGATCATTTCCAACGTGAAGGCTTTGTTGATCCGGGACGTCATCTGACTTACACAAAAATGGCAGGAGACGTGGACATTACTTTTTCCGGCACATTCCACTGTTACAGTAGTTTTTTTCATGGAAAGAGAAGCGGACGGATGCGCCACCGTGCCGTTCATGGCGCGGCACAAAACCACCTCCGTGTTGGTCTCACAGGACAGCTTTGAGGTGGCTTTCAGACGGCTGTCGGTGGGTTTTCAGTCGTGTGACTAACCGAGAAATTGTGGATGAGCCTGGACATGCCAGAACATGTCCTGTGAGGCTTCATCACAGTGTTGCTTTGCGCCATGCGGCACTGCCTTTAGGGGCTTTTATGGATTTTTTTTGTTATAACTTATTTCAAAGTAGTATTTCATGTGGTTTTTAAGATTTGAGTTTCAGTTTTTAATATAAATTATATGACAATAAAAAATTATTTGTATTTTATGCCTTTTTTGAAGGGCCTCGGACATAATTGCAAGCCTTTGGGAATATTTGATATTTGGCTTAGTGGTTAGCACTGTTGCCTCAGAGCGAGAAGGTCATGGTTTCAGTTTCCGCCTGTGGCCTTTCTGTGTGGAGTTTGCATGTTCTCTTCGTGTTTGCGTGGGTTTCGTCCGGGTGCTCCGGTTTCCTCCCACATCCAAAGACATGCCGGTTGGGTGGATTGGAATCTTTAAATTGCCCGTGGGTGTGAATGTGTTAGTTTGTCTGTTTGTGGCCCTGCGACAGACTGGTGTCCTGTCCTGGATGTGCCCCGCCTCACGCTCTATGACTGCTGGGATAGGCTCCAGCCCCCTGTGGCCCTTGATTGGACTGAGCGGTTGAAGATGAGTGTATGAGTGTGTACTTCACTCTTTACCAGAGAAAACTTGGCACCAACATGAGGCACTGAAATCTGCGCTGTGATTCAATCTGGTAGATACCAATAGGAGAGGAACCAGTACCATATTGAAATCACGTTTTGGTGCCCGACTTTCCTCATTTACCACCACAGTTTGTAAAGCTGTCTGACAGTAGCTTTTGAAATCTCTGATGCTGATGACCATCATCATCATTATAATGTTGTCATCATTGTCATGAATTTTTAATGACAGAAAAAAGGCATCAGTCATGACAAATATCTGACGAAAATTGTCACATATTTGAATAAAAAATTACAATGAGTCTCTATTCCCACACTCTGTGATGATAAGGTTTTAAGACCTACAGCTTCTTTAATCCACCTCTGCATGTGAGCATTCAAAAATCAATGCTATGCCCAGTCAGCTAAAGCTATTCAAATGATGAAGTGTTTGCAGCAGCTATATTTGATCACTCATTAGATCCATTAACACCACACTAAATATGCAATAGCTCACTGCTGTTGATCATTACAGCAACACATCATACCATGCACATCTGAATTACTCAGCTTGTGTCCTCACACCTATATTTTTCTTTTGATCTGTGCCATGCATCATTTGGAAAGCTTTGATTTCCATTTCACAATGTCTTTAAAATTCATCTGTACTGAGTATACAAATGGTCAAGAGCTGGGTGCCAAGTGCTAATTTGTGTCCTCTATTCACTGTGTAATTAATGTGCAGTATTCCAAGGGGGGCCCAGTTATTGCAGTTCAAGTGGAGAATGAATATGGCTCCTATGCTAAAGACACCAAATACATGGCGTTTGTGAAGAAGGTAAATCATGAAATTGTGAATTATTTCAGGAGTGAGTAACGGTTCACAGGTGAGTGTGAACACATAATAAATTTGTTTTCCCCCTTTGTCCTTTCCGAAGTTACTCAGCAATTAAATTTCAGCGAAGTTGTCTTGTCTCCATAATCCTCTCATCTTTCCAGGCCTTATTATCAAGAGGCATTACAGAGCTGCTGGTGACCTCGGACAACAAGGGAGGGCGAGTCCTTGGAGGAGTGAAAGGAGGTATTGGTAGATAGGATTCCAGACAGACGTATCTGTCCACGCACACGCATACATACAAACAAACGCTGAGTCTGGGTGCAGCTCACTTTCACACAACAAAAAAGGATTGTGTGATGCTGCAAAGTTGTTCTTTTTACAAGCACTACACTGGATTTAGTGGTGCAATGCTTAAGGATTGTCTTTGATGTTTATTTCTTAATCTCTGTTCTTTTTTTCAATCATTTATTTTAGTGGTGGGCACAGTTCAGCTAATCGGCTAACAGCTAATTAGCAAAGATAACTTTTTTCTTTGCGGATTAGCTTTTTAAGATAACTTTGAAAACAATTAGTGAGCTAATTATCTTCTATGAAATGTATTTCTGTGAACTTTAAGTCGGCTAACATTTTTCAGGTAAAGAAAAATGGTCAAAAATGTTTGTGAACCTTAAAAACCACGTTTATTCCTGTTGGAGGTTATACACTAATCCAATAAGTGAAACTGTTACATCACACAAAAGCAGTACGCATCACCTCAAGGACATGGAGGAGATGGAGTGCAAACCAAAGTAAATTACTTTACTAGATTAGAATTTTAAAATTATTTTCCATGTGTATTTTGTATTAAAATGCATATGTCGTGGACATGAATGTTCGAAGCTCATCAGCATCTCACCATTTCATTTAGGTCCTTCAGACTTTATTTTGAGTAAATGCTTTCAGCTTCTGGGGGAGCTCTGGCCCCCCAGACCCCCTGCCTTTTTAAGCATTTTTCTTTGTTTTCTTCTCACATGCCTGGAAAAGCTCCTCGCCAATCTATCCATGTCCTAGGTCCTTCAGACTTTTTTTCAGTAAAATGGTTTTTGGGAGCATAGACCCAATCGTGATGACATCATGCGCTGGTCGGGGCCACACCGGTAGGCAGTAAATCCCTTAATGCAGCCACTGACTGTGTGCACTTGGTGATCCATCACACGCTGACAGATCAGTGCCGTGCATAAAAAAACACATCACATCCAGATGGATGACAATCCGTTTGAAAAATTTTCACTTTGCAAGCATTTAGTCTCAAAGATCAGATGTGGTTTGGCTCAGAATTGCGTCCAGTACAGGTGGAAGATGGAGTCACATGAACTCACCCTGTGTTCAAATAGAAATCGATGGTCATTACATTAAAAACAAACCTCCCCTTCTGTACTTTTTTTTTTCTTTTTTCCTTTGGTTTTCCCTGTGCAGTTCCACATTTAAGCGATAAGCTGTGACTGAAGTTATTATGAGGGCTGCAAACTAACAATCTCATTTTTGGTTCATTTTGAAATCAAACACAGTTTAACATGCGCAAAAGAGCAATTTTGCCGACAAACGGATGGACACAAAGTGTAAAGTTGGACTCACCGGTGTCAAAATGACTGTAAGCCACGGAAGAAATAAAACCAGCGAGAAGAAAGAGGTGGCTTTCAGGTTGTTAAAATGTATAAATGTATGAGGTTTGCTGATCCCATCAGTCCTGTAAAATCCTCTTTCTAGGATTAGTGCTATGTAATGTAACTGTTACATTTTACACACACACACATGAGGACAAGTTGGGACATGCCTATCTCGGCTTTCAGTGCTTACCAGTCGAGTGAGTATAAGAGAACTTGTGGAGAGTTGGACATGTCCCAACTTGTCCTCTAACACTCTGAAACGGAGGTGTTCTGTTGTCTCGCTTCATCAGCGAATCGGTCGTGACGCGCGAAGCCTCTGCGCGGCTTTTCATGACAAAATCTCTTGTTAAAAGTGAAATCTGCCGGAAAATGGCTGATGTCCAGCTCTTGTGATAACCAGAGAAAGAGCACACGACGGTCTCGTATCCACAGAGCCATCAGCTTAGAAATGATCCAATGGTTTGTGCCACGTCATCGCATCTCGGAGCGCGGCGCACCGACCGTCCTTAAAGGAGTCCTTAAAGCTGTAGTTAAAGTCCTTATTCTCTGTGAAGCCCGTAAAATTTTCACTGAAAGCCAGATAAATTTTTCGAATGGTTTCCAGGTACCAGTCTCTAACAGCTTCTGAAAAAATTCTGATGGGAAAAAAAGTCCTTTTCATTCTGCCATTTCCAGACAATGAAAATCCGACGAGGGGGCGGGACCACTCCTTCCCAAGGCGTGCTCACAGGCGAATGACGTCACCGACAGGCGTGGAAAAACTCACGCATGCGCACGAGGGTTCAAGCATGTCTGACGTAAAAACATATGAATGAAATCCATATAGTTTTTGAAAAAAATAAAAAGGTACGATACTTTATGGACAGACCTCGTACACTCAACAAAAATATAAACGCAACACTTTTGGTTTTGCTCCCATTTTGTATGAGATGAACTCAAAGATCTAAAACTTTTTCCACATACACAATATCACCATTTCCCTCAAATATTGTTCACAAACCAGTCTAAATCTGTGATAGTGAGCACTTCTCCTTTGCTGAGATAATCCATCCCACCTCACAGGTGTGCCATATCAAGATGCTGATTAGACACCATGATTAGTGCACAGGTGTGCCTTAGACTGTCCACAATAAAAGGCCAATCTGAAAGGTGCAGTTTTGTTTTATTGGGGTGGATACCAGTCAGTATCTGGTGTGACCACCATTTGCCTGGTGTCTAATCAGCATCTTGGTATGGCACACCTGTGAGGTGGGATGGATTATCTCAGCAAAGGAGAAGTGCTCACTGTCACAGATTTAGACTGGCTTGTGAACAATATTTGAGGGAAATGGTGATATTGTGTATGTGGAAAAAGTTTTAGATCTTTGAGTTCATCTCATACAAAATGGGAGCCAAACCAAAAGTGTTGTGTTTATATTTTTGTTGAGTGTGTGTGTATATATATATATATATATATATATATATATATACTCTCAAATTGTTATGGATGGGCTGATTTTGTGTTTGTGGACCTTTTTTTTTTTTTTTTTTCATTTTATTTTTGGGAAGTCATGTGATCCACAGAGAAACCTTTGGTTCATTGTTCATCATTTTTTCAACCATGGACGCATACGCAGAACTGCATTTAATGACTCTGTAACACAGGTTAACTACAGCCTGACCCACGATGTGCACACCGGCTGGACTGTGAACGAGTGTGTTTTTGTACCACGTTTAAAAAGTTCCTCAACTTCAGACCATGTCTTGCTGCTGCACTCAGCTCATACAGACGGAACCAGACAGCAGAAAGATCGAAGACAGACGTCAACATCTGCAGCAGCAGACTGATAACAGTGATCCCTCACAATGACCAGTGATAAAATAATTGTACGCTTCCAAAAACTTTAAATCCTTCATGGTTGTCATCTCCAAGATTTAATTTCTCACAATATCGCTTTCGATCTTCGGGATCAAGAGTTGACACGTTGTCTGAAGTCATCTTCCCGTGCGTTTTCTCATCGCATCTGCTTGGAGTCTGGAGTTTTCTGCCTACCGTCTGTGTGCACATGTGTGGAAAGGCGGAAGTAAATAACAACAGCGATCCCATCCATTAGCATGACTAAAACCTTTCAGCTTCTGGGGGGCTCTGCCCCCTGCCTTTTTAAGCATTTTCCTTATTTTGCCTTTCAGCTTCTGGAGGGGCTCTGCCCCCCATACTGCCCACCTTTTTAAGCATTTTCGTTATTCTGCCTTTCAGCTTCTGGAGGGGCTCTGCCCCCCATACTCCCCACCTTTTTAAGCATTTTTCTTTTTTTGCCTTTCAGCTGACCCCCCAATTACAGCCCTCTTAACCCCCTGCTGCTTTAAGAATTTTTTAATGTAGATTAATATTAAAAGTTTTCAGCTAGTTGACAGTAGGGCTGTACAATATGGCCAAATTATCGTATCTCAATAGTCATAGAAATTGTCATGTAAATGTCACTTATATGCTGTATATATTCTTGAGCCGCTTAGGTGGGTAGGGAGAGTTCCCATGGGATAAAAAAAGCTTTTCAACCTACCATCCCCGATTCTCAAGACCAGGCACCTAAGTGGGTCCACTCTCTATTTTTTTTTAAAGATATTTAGGTGTACTTTAGTAAACACTAGTAGAGTTCCACCTTAGATTTGGAATGTATAATAGAAGATATACCTTATTGAATTTTCATATCAATATGATATACGATATGACAATGATTTGACACAGTGCAGCAACAGTGAAAATGAAACATTCTTAAACAAAACAGTAATAATACCACACTCATTTTGCACTCATCATAAGGTTAGGATACTGTGCCCTCCAAAAGTATTGGAACACTTGGAATTTCACACATTTTAATTTGTTTATGCCATTTTAATTACAATAAATACAAAAAAAAAAAAAAATTTCTAAAATTATCTTCCTCAAACGCAAACTGAAAGCAATCTATAACTTGATAAAACCTGTAAATAATAATCAGTTTTATTGACACTTTTCTTTAGATAAGTCAGGGGATGAAAACATGAACATTTCCAAGTCACTGAATGTGTCTTGGACTTTATTTACATCAATTATGAAGAAATACAAAAGTTTCTTTCACCAAAACATGAAATCTAGGCTTTCATCTCAAATGTACTTTGTCAAATTGTAGCTGAACTTTCAGGTCTTCTTTTTAAGAAAATCCTCCTCTACACCACTTCATCAGGAAGCTGGATTTTATATTTTTAATTAATTTATATCAAGTTGTAACGATTTGCTTTCAGTTTGAGTTAAGGAAGATAATTTTAGAAAAAAAAACGTATTTGAAATGGAATAAACAAATTAAAATGTGTGAAATACCAAGTGTTCCAATACTTTTGAGGGCAACTGAGAAACAGTGAAGAGCAGCATCTTACATCTCATATATAGTGCAGCAGATAAGAGAATATTTAGAGTGGAATCCTGCAAATGGTGATACAAGCATCAAATTTGGCACAAATAATCCACAGACATGAACTCTTTAAAAAAAAAAAAAGATTGACCACTTGAATTTTCAGTAGGCAGCCAGGTAGGGGTCAACTGAAGAATTACACAGGGGTCAAAATTAGAAGACCAATCATATAGAAAACTAAACCACATTAATTGCCTGATCATAAATATTCCAAAAAAGGTTTAGTTTGGACAATCTGTGACTGAATGTTATGAGGTAAAAGCAGCAAGAATGGTGACAAAGGTCAGTTTCAGTTTGTACAGGGGTCAAAAGTTAAAGTTGCTCCATTAATTTTGCTCCAGCTGTATTTGTGCTGAATTTGATGCTTGTATCACCATTTGAAAGATTGTTTCAGTTATCTGCTGCACTAATAAGCAGAGGTGGGATGAAGTCACCAGCAAGTCACTCTCAAGTCATGATTCGAGAAGTCACGTCTCAAGTCAAGTCCCAAGTCAAGTCTCAAGTCATAATGACTAACAATCAGTGCAAGCTCACTTGAGACTTGAGTTGAGACTTGTGACTTGAGACTTGCAGTTTCACTACTTGGCAGTGACTTCGTCCCACCTCTGCTAATAAGCCAACAGAGCATGAACCAGCTGCTGTCTGTTAGCTTAAACATGTGTATATAAGCCAACCCAAATTAAAGGAGAAATGCCGCTTTTAACAACCTGGACCTCATTTGTGACTTAAAATATGGTCGTTTACTCACCAATATAAGTTTGGTGTCATTAGAAGTACATAGCTCAAATGACATTTGTCTTCTTCTACTAAGGTGGATTACAACTTTTTGCGGTACACAGCACCAACTACTGGACAGGAGGAACCTAGCAGTCAAAGTGACTCACTGATTTGAAAATGCAGGTCTTTCAACCAGACGTGTGGTGCCGTGACATGTCAATCATCTGTGTCCAATCAGATTTCAGGGAGTCCAGTGAAACCCCGGCCTCCGCTCTCGCTCCACCCATGCCAGGAAGTGTTCAACATTTCCTGTTTCATTGTGACTGAGAATTCGGCACTTCCTGTTTGAGTGTGAGCTTACCATTGAGTTCCCGTGAGATTCCATGGGATCTCATCTGTCAATCCAGGAAGTGTTTGACATTTTAACATTTCCTGTTTTACTGTGGATTTGAATTTTGGCACTTCCTGTTTAGGACACCCTGTACCATGAGTGAGCTTCACGCTGCTGCGTGACGCTTCGCTCATATTATCTGTACTGTAAGTAAAGTATGTTTATATTTAATTTATTTTGCTCTTTTAATTATTTATGTACATCTTGACCATCTAACCTTGGCACGCTGAACATTTTTGTCAACCTCCTTCACTTCATAAAATATTAAAATTTCAGTTCGTTAGCTCTGTTTTTCAGTACTTTAGCCCTTCCCCCAAAAACCTGGAAGCTGAATTCATATAATAAAAGTTAGTGGTTACAGGTAGATTCAGCAAAATGTTGAAGCAGTTTTTCAGTTTAGTGATATTAGGCAAGGGTGGTGACCAGGTGGTTAAATGCACTTGCTTCCAGAGTGGAGAGTTTCCGATTCTTGGTTGCCCCTGCCCATTTTCAGTGTGGAGTTTTGTCAGGAAGGGCATCCGGCATAAAACTTGCGGATCCTCCTCGGATCTGCTGTGGCAACCCCCAGTCAAATAAGGGTGAAGCCAAAGGGATGACCATCGGTTTGACGGCATGTCACGATATGCATTATACAGTATCATTTGTACAGGTATATGTATCCTAGCATAAAATGACAATGGCAGGAGGGCATTGTGAGGCAGAGAGTTATTTAGTTTATACTCCTATTCTGCTACTGCACATTGGCATAATCTCAAATAAGGAAACAACATGGTTGTGTGACGTTCCAGTTTTACGTTGCCAACTTGGACAGTGGTATGTCCCTGTAAGCAGCATGGAGTGGAGACAGTTTTTTTTTATCCTCCACCTGCCCAACCAGTGTATTGGCGATGTCCATATATCTCCAAGGCTCTTTGTCCCAAACTAACCAAATCTGGCACATGGGTAGGCATAGCAGAGGGAACCATCACCATTGCAACAATGACTTGATTTGCTTATTAATTAGGTAACAGGGACATTGAGTACAAAATCATATTTTGGCTTATAGAAACAATGTACAACTGACTCCAGGACAGTGGCTCGATACCAGATGACCTTACTGTTTATATAAAAAAGTTATGTAGTGCACAATTTTACCCAGAGCTGGGCAGGTTATTTGGTGGTTCATGGCTTGTTGTACCTTGTGAGTGACTTTGTCAGCCTAACATTGGTGAGCATGTTATCATTGATGGTAGGATAATATATCATAAAAGAAAAGCAAATACCTGGGCTTCCTATGCACTGCAGTTTGTCTGCATTTCTTCACATTTAATATAAATATAAATCTTTGCCATCTGAAACACTATGGTGGTTTGAAGCTTCTTTTGATGTGCAGCAGAGATGATATGCTGTTGAGAGTTGGGAAGGCTGCTTGTCAGCATGTCAAAAAAGCCTCTGTATCATGTGAATACCTGTAACTACATTTGCCTGAGGCACTGCAAATGAAAGAATTATTAAATGATAAATTCATTATGTAATATTTATACTGTCTAGACAGTTGAAAACATTTAGATAAGATTTTTAGCACATATTGCCCAGCTTCTCTCCTTCGGGAGAAGGCATGTGGACAACAGTAGTTCCTTTACATTCCTTTACATTTAAAGAAACAGCCACAAAAATTGGTAATGAATATAATTGTTTAAGGATGTGTGACCTCATTTTCTGTGGGGTATTGTTTGATCCAAAGTTTGTATATAAACTGTTTTAATATCTGTTAAATACAGTGCATCTGGAAAGTATTCACTGTTCTTGACTTTTCCCCATTTTATGTTACAGCCTTATTCCAAAATGGATGAAATTCATTTTGTCCTCAAAATTCTACACACAATACCCCATAATGACAGTGTAATTTTTTTATTTGCAAATTTATTAATAATAATAATAATAAAACAAAACCTAAGAAACCATGTGTACATAATATTCACAGTCTTTGCCATGATGCTCAGAATTGAGCTCAGGTGCATCCTGTTTCCACTGTTCATCCTAAACTGAGCGATTGGAGGAGAGGGGCCTTCATCAAGGAAGGTGGACCAAGAACCCGATGGTCACTCTGTCAGGGTTCCAGCATTTGTCTGGTGGATTGCTGCAGAGATGGTTGTCCTTCTGGAAGGTTCTCCTATCTCCACAATCAGGCCTGTATGGTAGCATGGCCAGATGGAAGCCACTCCTTTGTAAAAGGCATATGGCAGCCTGTCGGGAGTTTGCCAGAAAACATCTGAAGAAGGACTGTTTGACATGAGAAACAAAGTTGTTTGATCTGATGAGACAAAGATTGAATTCTGTGGTGTGACTGCCAGGTTTCATGTTTGGAGGAAACCAGGCACCATCCCAATAGTGAGGCATGGTGGTGGCAGCATGCTGCAGTCTTACAAGACTGTGTCATACCTGGCAATGGGGTCAACCCCACCTCCTCACAAAGATAAATGTTTCTGTCTCCTCCATGCTCAGAGTTGCTCTCAGACACTTCCTGGATCACTCTTAAACTAAGATTCCTTGCTCTGACAGGACTCTGAGATTGTGAATATGGGCCTATAAATCAACATATCGTACCTAAGTTCTTAGGTTTCCATTTGGTAGCATAATGATTATACTTTTTATTTTCCTGTAGTATGCTAACAGAGTTACTTTAGATAGATACCAGTACACTCACAGCTTCTGCTTCTACAGCTTAGCCTACTAACTATATTTGATTTCACTACTAGTCTACATACTAATTACCTTTACTACAATCTTCTCCTGTGATGTCTTATCCTTCTTATGTCTTATTACTTATTATATTACATATACCTTTTGCTTGGGTGGGTAGGGAGAGTTCCCATGGGATAAAAAAAGCTTTTTAACCTACCATCACTGGTTCTCAAGACCAGGCACCTAAGTGGCGCTACTGTACTCTTTTCTACTCTCCTATTTTACTCTTCCTTTTTAGATATTTAGATATACCTTTGTATACTGGAGAAGGGGTGGTGGCCAAGTGGTTAATGCACTTGGTTTCAGTTCAGAAGGTTCCGGATTCAAATCCCACCCCTGCCACATTTCTCCATGTAATGTGGAGTTGCGTCAGGAAGGGCATCCGGCGTAAAACTTGTGCCAATTCAACATGCAGATCCATCTTGGATTTGCTGTGGCGACCCCGAGTGCAAACAAGGGAGCAGCCAAAGGGACTTACTTAGATATAACTTTGTATACTGGCATAGTTCCACCTTAGAATTGGAATGTAATATATAAGATATACCTTACTGAATTTTCATGTAGGAATTGAAACCACAGGACGCCTCAGGAGGCGGAAGCAGCTCTCCACCAGCACTGTTTACGGTGCGGGTGGGGAGCTGTTGACCCTGACTGGGGATGTTGTCGGGCGGTGAAAGGAGTACTTCGAGGATCTCCTCAATCCCATCGTCACGTCTTCTGAAGAGGAAGCAGAGACTGGGGACTCAGAGGCGGACTCATCCATTACCCAGGCCGAAGTCACCGAGGTGGTTAGAAAGCTCCTCGGTGGCAAGGCTCCAGGGGTGGATGAAATCCGTCCTGAGTACCTTAAGTCTCTGGATGTTGTGGGACTGTCTTGGCTGACACGCCTCTGCAGCATCGTGTGGCGATCAGGGACAGTGCCTCTGGAATGGCAGACCGGGGTGGTGGTCCCTCTGTTTAAGAAGGGGGACCAGAGGGTGTGTTCCAACTATAGGGGGATCACACTCCTCAGCCTCCCCGGTAAGGTCTATTCCAGAGTACTGGAGAGGAGAATTCAACTGATGGTCGAACCTCGGATTCAGGAGGAGCAGTGTGGTTTTCGTCCTGGTCGTGGAACAGTGGACCAGCTCTACACACTCCATCGGGTGCTCGAGGGTTCATGGGAGTTCACCCAACCAGTCCACATGTGTTTTGTGGATCTGGAGAAGGCGTTCGACCGTGTCCCTCGTGGCACCCTGTGGGGAGTGCTCCGGGAGTACGGGGTCCGGGGTCCTTTGCTAAGGGCTATCCGGTCCCTGTACGACCACAGCAGGAGCTTGGTTCGCATTGCCAGTAGTAAGTCAAACCTGTTTCCAGTGCACTTTGGCCTCCGCCATGGCTGCCCTTTGTCACCAGTTCTGTTCATTATTTTTATGGACAGAATTTCTAGGCGCAGCCAGGGTGTAGAAGGGGTCTGGTTTGGGAACCACAGAATCTCGTCTCTGCTGTTTGCAGATGATGTGGTTCTGTTGGCTTCGTCAAATCAGGGCCTTCAGCGTGCACTGGGGCGGTTTGAAGCCGAGTGTGAAGAGTCCGGGATGAAGATCAGCACCTCCAAATCCGAGGCCATGGTTCTCAACCGGAAAAAGGTGCTTTGCCCTCTTCAGGTCGGTGGAGTGTCCTTGCCTCAAGTGGAGGAGTTTAAGTATCTCGGGGTCTTGTTCACGAGTGAGGGACGGATGGAGCGTGAGATCGATAGACGGATTGGTGCAGTATCTGCAGGTGATGCGGTCGCTGTATCGGACAGTCGTGGTGAAGAGAGAGCTGAGTAGGGGGCAAAGCTCTCGATTTACCTATCGATCTACGTTCCGATCCTCACCTATGGTCATGAGATTTGGCTCATGACCGAAAGAACGAGATCGTGAGTACAAGTGGCCGAGATGAGTTTCCTCCGCAGGGTGGCTGGGTGCTCCCTTAGAGATAGGGTGAGGAGCTCGGTCACTCGGGAGGAGCTCGGAGTCAAGCCGCTGCTCCTCCACGCCGAAAGGAGTCAGTTGAGGTGGCTCGGGCATCTTTTCCGGATGCCCCCTGGACGCCTTGCTGGAGAGATGTTCCGGGCACGTCCCATTGGGAGGAGGCCCCAGGGAGGACCCAGGACACGCTGGAGGGACTACATCTCTCGGCCTGCTTGGGAACGCCTTGGGGTTCCCCCGGAGGAGCTGGGGGAGGTGTCTGTGGATCGGGAGGTCTGGGTGGCTTTGCTTGAGCTCCTGCCCCCGTGACCCGTCTCCAGATAAAGTGGAAGAAAATGGATGGATGGATGGAATCGAAACCAGAGGTCACAGAACTAACACCAGAACATGAACCAGGACAGCATCATACATTTGCATATTGAAAATGTGTATAAAATTACCCTTTGAAAGCAGAGAATCACACCGGATAACCTTGAGATTTAATCGCATATTCAACACACCAAGGTTTAGCCCTGTCCTTTCTTTTGATGCCTTGTTTCTTGAAGAGTTGCATTTAAGGCCTGAATAGTTTCTTCAAAAGGTGATAATCCCATGAAAATCTAGCCTGCCAAAATATGTTCAAAAATCATTTAAGTATAGTATTTCTAAATTAGGCTACTCGTATAACATTTTCAATATTTGTGTGAACTGACTTGACCTGTGTCTTTTCCCCCTGTAATTTATTCATGTAAATATACTGCTTTGTTCTGTTTGTAGTACTACATACGGTCAATTTTAAGAAATTTGACCCAGATGACATCAAATTTCTGGATGAAAATCATGTAAGTAACCCTCATTTGTTTGTTATTGTTTAATCTGTGCTCATTTTTGAAAGGTGGAGAAACCATATGGCTCATCATGAAGTGCATGTCACATTGAAGTGTACACTGACTATTCCGGGCGAAAGACAGAGCTTTAGTGTTCATACAACTGACGGCCTGATACAGGAAACAAGCTTTGCACTGGGCAGATACACTGCCATCTTTCAGGCTGAGGTTGTGTGGAGCTCCTGATTAACCTCAACTTTAGGGGTAAAAAAGTTTTTATTTACTCAGCTAGTCAGGTGTGTATAAGAGCCGTTAACGGGTCACTTTTCTCATCAGCTTTGGTGTGGGACTGTGCCCAGGCACTTAATACACTGGGAGATATGTAATATTGTTGTAAAAAAGCCCCTGTCATACATAGCAAGAATGTGCAGGAACCATGCCCGACACAGCAAATATTGCCATAATCCGACACAGTTGGGAGGAAAAGAGATGTGGTCAGCCGTGTCAGAACACATACCTTGTCCACACCTGCACGATGCCATCCAAAGTGCTGAAATGATCATTCAGCCGAGTGGGAGGATTTTAACCACAGGCTGTGAAACACTCCTGGGCCGTTGTTGGAGGTGAGACTCATGTTTATTAATGCTATCACGACTTGTCATATCAGTTCCATGTCGTGATCATTTATTACAAGGAGAGATCCATTCAGCTCCAAGCCTGACACGTGCAATGACACAATACTGCCCACCACGGAGAGGCGCAGCTGCTCGTGTTATGATGGAGACAATAGTTCACATTATTTAAGTTGCCCATGGGAAAGAATGGACAAATATGTGTACTGTAAGGTCTATTGTGGATATAACAACCTCTTCAGATTTGCGGCTGCGTACGCACAGTTGCGCATGATGCTTTCTGTTTGATAGCCGCTGTTCACATTCACTGTACATGACAATAATTCATATTTATTATCATGATGAAGCGTACCAAATACATTTCAACAGTTCCTTTGTGCTCCATTATTATACGTGGCACGTGCAGGTCATACCGGCAGGCTTTGCCGTGCCAGACCCATCTCGAGGTTACCCTCATATGCGCTCAAATTGTTTCGGATCCCGTTTTGCCACCATCGGAATATGCAAATTGCAGTCAGATGGTTCTCAGATTGCACATGGACCACCGTCGGATAGGTGTCCCATCTTGACGGCACCCGGAGGGTTTTGAACATGTGCATCACACTCGGTGCAACCGCCCAATTTTGACCAACTATGCGGACTCTCGCAGATGGCTGTCAGAACGTTTTGGAACTGAAACCCGACACTTTTTGGATGTGTGCAGATTTGTCATTCTGACGCCATTCTGCATGATTCTGGCTATGTGTGATGGGGGTATAAGGTTTTCTAGGCAGCTAGTTGGCCTGCCTAGAAGTATAATAAGTACAGTCGATGGGACTCTGAGGTCACAACCTCTTGAACAGACATAGAATGGTAATGAAACAGGTCAGTACATGTACAGCTTGGGGGGACGAACCTGAGACTTCTCTCCATTTTTTTGGGCCAGTGTCCAGCATGGGGTAGACTTACGCAGAGGTTTTTGGGTTCCTTTATCTTGGAACCTGACCAGATTGGGAAACTAAAGCTAAGAAACCTGGTATCCTTTATCAAGGGTACCAAAAGGTCTAACTAAGAAGGTTTGTTTTGGGGGTGCAGTGGGCCCATTTGTGGCTGACGCTCTGCTGGCCTGATAGTCCACCCCCCTCTTTCCTACCCTAACCTACAGTGAATACACACAGTTATTCATCACTGCTCTTTCCAGTGCATAAGCTGATGAGATCAAAATGATAATTGAGAAGTTCTTACTCATATAAATAAAGGTCCTGTAGACTTGCAAGAAATGTTCATCTTTAATGCAATTGGTTCCAGGTTTGTGTCATTACAGTCTGCATAAAGAAATTATGAAGGTCACTCAGGTTTACCTTGTTGAGAATTCCAAAATAGCAAATGTGCATGGCCTTTCCTTTACCTCAGATGCCTAAAATGGTGATGGAATACTGGTCTGGCTGGTATGACGTTTGGGGGGACCTTCATCATGTATATACTGCTGAGGGTAAGCTGGGGGTCAACTCCATCCACACATACAGTCATCTAAATTTGAGTGCATCTCTGTTTTGGCTCTCCCGTTAGACCCTGAAATCGACTTTTTTAATGCTTTGCAGAATGGACACATTTTAAATCTCAACAGAAATTATGAGACAACCTGTTATCATTAACTTGTTTTATCAGTCATCATCTAGATCATAAAAGTGGTTGTTTATTCAGAAGGTGTTGCCGTTAATCATGTTCGAGAAATAACAACAGAAATTCTTAGATATCAAGTGTCCAAATAAGATCTGTAATATTCAACTTAAGAAGCAAGACAAGTAACCCACTGGAAGTAAGACTATAAAAAAGAAAACTACTGTGGTATGGACATCTACTAAGGTTGCCTGAAGAAGCACCAGCAAAAAAGCAAGAAGGAAAGCAAGGACATACACCAAAACCAAGAGGTGGACAGAAACTGACATAGTTAAAAATGATTAAGGACTTTGAAAGCATCAAAGGTGGTCATTAAGAACAGCTATGGTGGTAGATATAGCAATAAACTATATAATCATAAGGCGTAGGCAAAAAGTAGGCATATTTGGCAGGTTGTGGGGAACTACACAAAAAACAAAGCAGAAGAGCTGTCTTAAATAGGTAGAATTTGTGAATTCTGATAAATGCAACGTTTTTATACTTATTCATTCATGTGGGGCAACACTGTGACTTAGTGGTTAGCACTGTTGCCTCACAGTGAGAAAGTCATGGGTTCGATTCCCACCTGTGGCCTTTCTGTGTGGAGTTTGCATGTTCTCCCCGTGTTTGTGTGGGTTCCCTCTGGGTACTCCGTCTTCCTCCCACATCCAAAGACATGCAGGTTAGGTGAAATGGAAACTTTAAATTGTCCATAGGTGTGTGTGCGGGTGTGAATGTGTTTGTCTATATGTGGCCCTGTAACATACTGATGTCCTGTCCAGGGTGTACCCCGCATCACGCCCGCAGGTATAGGCTCCAGCCCCCGTGACACAATCTCCTCCGGGAAATCTGATTTTCTCCTACATTCAGAAAACATGCTTATTTAGGGTCTGCTCCTTTCTCTGCCCCTGACCAGGACAGAGTCTCTACATCTGGAGTTGGTCTCCAGACTGTGGCTTCCCACTGCTCCCAGTGGTTGGATAGTGTCTAACTGTAATTAGGATGGGTTAAATGCAGAGGACAAATTTTGTTGTATGTATGTGCAATGACAATAAAGGCCCTTCTTCCTTCCTTCTTTAGCCTATAGAATCCAGCGATAAGCACCAACAGCCCTTGGAGCCCAACCCCTGGCAAAAATTATGGAATCACCGGCCTCAGAGGATGTTCATTCAGTTGTTTAATTTTGTAGAAAAAAAGCAGATCACAGACATGACACAAAACTAGTCATTTCAAATGGCAACTTTCTGGCTTTAAGAAACACTATAAGAAATCAGGAAAAAAAAATTGTGGCAGTCAGTAACGGTTACTTTTTTAGACCAAGCAGAGGGAAAAAAATATGGAATCACTCAATTCTGAGGAAAAAATTATGGAATCATGAAAAACAAAAGAACGCTCCAACACATCACTAGTATTTTGTTGCACCACCTCTGGCTTTTATAACAGCTTGCAGTCTCTGAGGCATGGACTTAATGAGTGACAAACAGTGCTCTTCATCAATCTGGCTCCAACTTTCTCTGATTGCTGTTACCAGATCAGCTTTGCAGGTTGGAGCCTTGTCATGGACCATTTTCTTCAACTTCCACCAAAGATTTTCAGTTGGATTAAGATCCGGACTATTTGCAGGCCATGACATTGACCCTATGTGTCTTTTTGCAAGGAATGTTTTCACAGTTTTTACTCTATGGCAAGATGCATTATCATCTTGAAAAATGATTTCATCATCCACAAACATCCTTTCAATTGATGGGATAAGAAAAGTGTCCAAAATATCAATGTCAACTTGTGCATTTATTGATGATATAATGACAGCCATCTCCCCAGTGCCTTTACCTGACATGCAGCCCCATATCATCAATGACTGTGGAAATTTACATGTTGTTTTCAGGCAGTAATCTTTATAAATCTCACTGGAACGGCACCAAACAAAAGTTCCAGCATCATCACCTTGCCAAATGCAGATTCGAGATTCATCACTGAATGACTTTCATCTAGTCATCCACAGTCCACGATTGCTTTTCCTTAGCCCATTGTAACCTTGTTTTTTTTCTGTTTAGGTGTTAATTATGGCTTTCGTTTAGCTTTTCTGTATGTAAATCCCATTTTCTTTAGGCGGTTTCTTACAGTTCGGTCACAGACGTTGACTCCAGTTTCCTCCCATTCGTTCCTCATTTGTTTTGTTGTGCATTTTCGATTTTTGAGACATATTGCTTTAAGTTTTCTGTCTTGACGCTTTGATGTCTTCCTTGGTCTACCAGTATGTTTGCCTTTAACAACCTTCCCATGTTGTTTGTATTTGGTCCAGAGTTTAGACACAGCTGACTGTGAACAACCAACATCTTTTGCAACATTGCGTGATGATTTACCCTCTTTTAAGAGTTTGATAATCCTCTCCTTTGTTTCAATTCACATCTGTCGTTTTGGAGCCATGATTCATGTCAGTCCACTTGGTGCAACAGCTGTCCATGGTGTGATCACTCCTTTTTAGATGCAGACTAATGAGCAGATCTGATTTGATGCAGGTGTTAGTTTTGGGGATGAAAATTTTCAGGGTGATTCCATAATTTATTCCTCAGAATTGAGTGAGTCCATATTTTGTTACTGACTGCCACAATTTTTTTTCTTGATTTCTTATAGTGTTTCTTAAAGCCAGAAAGTTGCCATTTGAAATGACTTTAGTTTTGTGTCATGTCTGTGATCTGCTTTTTTTCTACAAAATTAAACAACTGAATGAACATCCTCCGAGGCCGCTGATTCCATAATTTTTGCCAGGGGTTGTGTATATATATATATATATATATATATATATTCATTGATGAATTAAATAGAAATACCTCATTTTAATCAATTTTCCATGGTCTCTAAAGTGTTAGCACATTTGTTCCCCAACTGTCATTAATGTGCGGCACTATGACCACATTGAGGTTATTCAGAAACATCTTACTTCAGTCGCAGAGCCTGCAGCTTGGTTTTTGCTCCTGTCAGTCCCTGCAGCCATCCACAGTTTGATATGTTCTAAATGGAAAGGGTCGGCAGTTATAATTTTGTTCCTCGGTTATAAAGGGAGAAGAAGAAGAACTGTCGCTTTGCAGAAAGTGTCACTGCTGTGAAGTGAATGCTGGAACATTCAGTGAGAATTCCTGTCTTTGGCAGTTTGGTGCTCTGCAGACTGTAACGCACTCAGCAGTTGGTCACAGTTGGTCACTTTTACCATGACACCCTTCAAGTCCAACCTTGTCACTCAGCCTGTTCAGTTTTTATTCATGGAGACGTACATGCCCTTAATCCAAATCCATAAACTCGGTTCAATTTGAGTGCTAAAATCCAATTACAATTCTTAATTACTATCTCTGCTATGTTCTCTAGAAAATATCAGTAGCTAATTTCTGCAAAGAGGTAGGCAATATTTTGTTGGCATGAGTGCTGTAATGAATTAGAGGAACCTGTAATAGGATGTGTGACTGAGGTCCATCTGTGTTTCAACTGAAGTGCAACTGAGGGCAGTGGATTATTAAAATGATGGCTCTGGCTTGTTAAATTTAAATAGATTCTTTTTTTTTCATTTTGTTCCTCGTGGCATTTAATTTTTAGCTGTCTAGATGTTATTTACTAGTTCCCCAAGTGGTTGTATCATAAAAACTTAGTTATGCAATTCATTCCATGTATTTTGTCACATTTATCTAATTCTTCATTTTTTAAAAGACATGGTGCCTGTGGTCACAAAGATCCTTGAAGTGGGCATGTCAATCAACCTCTACATGTTCCACGGAGGGACAAATTTTGGCTTCATGAGTGGGTCATTTCCCCTTCAACCACCAGCAACAGCATCTGTTATAACAAGCTATGGTAAGTAAAACAGAAATTTGTGCAGTGACCTTGGTAGAGCCAGTAGAATCAAATCAAATTTATTAATTTATATAGCGCCAATTCACGATGAAATTGTCTCAAGGCGCTTCACACAACATAAAAAAACAATTAAAAATTTAAAACACAATAAAAAGATGACCATAAAAGAAAGACAACCATAAAAGAATTCAAGAATAAAAACACATCATAACACTAATGATAAAACAGGGAAAACAAATGAGTCTTTAAACGTGACTTAAAAGTCTCCACAGTATCCGACTGCCGAATGTGTACTGGGAGATTGTTCCACAGAGCTGGGGCACGGTAGGAGAAAGCTCTGTGACCGGCATACTTTTTATTCACCCTTGGAACACACAGAAGTCCTGCACCCTGAGAATGCAGGGCCCGAGCCGGTACACAGGGGCTTACCACGTCAGCCAGATAGGGAGGTGCAAGTCCATGAACAATTTTATAAACTAATAACAGTACTTTAAAATCCGATCTTGCAGGAACAGGAAGCCAGTGCAGGGACGCCAAAACGGGCATAATGTGGTCAAACTTTCTGCTTTGTGTCAAAAGTCTGGCAGCAGCGTTTTGAACCAGTTGAAGACCCCTAATCCTGGACTGCGGTAAGCCAGAAAATAGAGCATTACAATAGTCCAATCTAGAAGAGACAAATGCATGAATCAGAGTCTCAGCATCAGCCATAGACAGGATGGGCCGAATCTTCTCTATATTTCGCAAATGGAAGAAAGCAGTCCTCGTAATGTCTCTAATGTGGAGATCAAAGGACAACGTAGGATCAAAAATTACTCCAAGGTTCCTCACTTTATCCGTATGATGTATAACACACGAACCTAAGCTAAGTGCTAGCTGATCAAATTGATGCCGATACCTCGCTGGACCAAGAACCATAACTTCAGTCTTATCAGAATTTAAAACTAGACATCCAACTTCTTACTGATGCAAGGCAATCTTCCAAAGATTTTATGTGAATGAGATTACCAGCAGTTATTGGCATGTACAATTGAATGTCATCAGCATAGCAATGAAAGGGAATCCCAAAGCACCGCAGTATATTCCCAAGGGGTGCTACATAAAGGGGAAAAAAGCAGGGGGCCTAAAACGGATCCCTGCGGAACCCCAAACTTCATGTCCCTACGATCAGAGGAGGTGCCATTACACAATACACAGTAAGAACGACTGGACAGGTATGACGTCAACCATGCAAGAGCAGTTCCAGTAATCCCAAAGTGATTCTCCAGCCTATTGAGTAAAATATGATGATCCACAGTATCAAACGCAGCACTAAGATCCAGCAGCACCAAGACTGTAGTGGTATCTGAGTCCATTGCTCGCAAAAGGTCATTCACTACTTTAGTAAGTGCTGTCTCTGTGGAGTGATATTTTCTAAAAGCAGACTGCAGTGGCTCAAAAAGATTATTCTCAGTGAGGTAGTACACGAGCTGTCGCGAAACCACTTTTTCCAGGATTTTAGAACACAATGATAGATTTGATATCGGTCTATAATTCTTCAATACACTAGGGTCGAGATTGGATTTCTTAAGTAATGGTTTAATCACTGCAGACTTGAAACATTTAGGAACAGATCCAGAAATTAATGAGAGATTTATAATTTCCAGCACAGTTGGTCCAAGAATGGGCCACAGGTCCTTAAACAGTTTTGTTGGTATAGGATCAAGTAAACAGGTTGTGCTTTTAGTAGACGTCATGAGCTTCGTCAAAATACCATCAAAATCTGTAAATCTGGGTAACACCTCAGTGGGCGCATCCACCTCCATAGCAGTGTGCAGTGGTTGGACCAAAGCCTGCTGAGATATGCTCAACCTAATATCCTCAGTTTTCTTCTCGAAATAGTCCAAGAAGTCCTGTGCTGAAAAGGGAAAGTGAATAACAGGTGGCTATCCATGAATGAGAAATGCTACAGTTTCAAACAAAAACTTTGAGTTATGCTTGTTTTTATTGATAAAATCAGAATAATAGGCACGCTTTGTAGCCAGTAGTGCCTGCTTATAATCTAAGACAGCAGCACGCCATGCAAGGTGGAACACCTCTAATTTAGAACTACGCCATTTCCGTTCCAAACCTCGAGCCTTCTGCCTAAGGTCACGCAAGTAACCACCTGAACCAAGGTGACTATGCCTTGGGAAGGCGTGGCCTTAAAAGAGGAGGCACAACCTTATCCAGTGTAGCCTTGAACGTTGAATTCAAGCCATCCGCAAGACTGTCCACTGATTGAATATTCTCCAACCCTGAAGCCAAAATTTCAGGCAGTCTGGCTTCGAGTTCAGTCATAGTTGAGGGATTCATGCGTCACCGCAGAGATAGACAAGGCTTTTGGTCCACTAAACACAGCAACATAAATGCACACCTAATAAATGAGTGGTCAGAGACCACAGAGGCAAGAGGTAAAATGTCAATGTTCGTGACAGCAAGGCCACGTGTGAGAACCAAATGAAGGGTATTTCCACTAATGTGCGTTGAATCCTGAATGCATTGCTGGAATCCCAACGCATCCACAAGTTCCATAAATGACTTGCAAAGGGGATCAGAGGGCTTATTTATATGAATGTTAAAGTCACCAATAATCAAAATGTTGTCTGCACTAGCTGACAGGTTAGAGATGAACACACCAAATTCATCTAAGAATTCAGAATATGGGCCAGGAGGCCTATAAACAGTGACAAAATCACATGACTGATTTCCATACTTCTGACCCTGACAATATGTAGCATCATGAGCAGAGCGGAGAGTCAGTTGCTCAAACGAATTATATTTATGACCCCCAACAGTCAAGAAGGTAAACCTGGATTTATAAATAAAAGCAACACCCCCGCCTTGCTTTGCACCACGAGACGTGACCAAATGTGTACCCTGGTGGGCAGGCCTCATTCAGAGGAAGAAGAGCTGTGGGTTTGAGCCAGGTTTCACATAACCCAATCATGTCCAAGTGATGATCCATAATTAGATCATTGATCAACAGGGATTTTGAGGACAGTGATCTGATGTTAATGAGACCCAAACTGAAGACTTCTGTCGGTTTGACAGACTGACGTCTTTGAATAGGCCTGAGTAGCTTAAAATCGACTCCACATTTTCCGTCCAGTGCCCGGAGAGTGTCAGAAACCGCTGTCGTCACATCAGGACTACAAGTCCCAGAAGCTGCAGCGCTCTGATGACGTGGGCGCCGAGTGCCGATGTGCTTAGCTGACCAGATAACCGGCACAGACGACCCAGTCCGATGGAATACAAACTTTCTCCGGGAGCTTCTGTGGACGCAGCGAGGCCGGCAGAGCAAACCAAGCTCTCTGATAGCGAGAATGTCCCGAGGAACATTGTTGTTGTTCAGGCTCCGTAGCTCAGCTGCAGAGTAGCTTAGCATCGCGCTAGCCGAGGGAGTGAAGTGCGGCGTTATACAGCGCAAAAAAGGCACTAAACAATCAAAAATGGTTAAAAATGCACACTGAATGACCAAGAACCACGTCAAGTACATACCCAAAGATAAAAAAAAATGACACTCAAGCCACTAAAAACCAAGTTACAAACGAGAAAACTGGAGAAAAAACAGAGGAGCGGTGAACACACAACGCCAGTCTCATCTAGAAAGTATTCATATTTATTCATATTCATAGAAAGTATTCATATTTATTTATAAGTCATCATATTTGTTATCTATATATTTTTAAATAATTAGAATTACAGGTGTTTGTTGGATCCTATAATTAATAGCTCATATTTAGGCATTTCTGACATTCATGAAATGATTCTCATGCATTTTAACAAGTTGTTGAACAAATTAGCACTGTCTGGAAGAAGACAAATTGGAAACCATAAATGTTTCTTCACTTTTTTTCTCATTTTCAACAGTATTGTTTCAGTGCTTATAGGTAGACACCAGTCTCATTTTCATCCTGGAATGTCATGGTTTGAAACTTGTCCATACCTTGAAAACCCTTAAATGGTCCACAATGGCGCCCATGATGACACACAAAAACAATGCTGAATTTGTTTCTCAGTTGCAACTAGCCACACACATCCAATCACACAGCAGCAGAAGTGGCAAACATCTGTTTTCCAGTAGTGCACATGAGCAAGTTTTCCGGTCATGTGCATGTGTGATAACAAATTCAGTATGACAAAATCTCAATATGTGACACCTGGATATTCCTTCTTTGTGTCATGGTCTTGTTCAGCTTTGGTAAGATTTTCAAAATGATCGAAAATTCCTTTTATCTGGTGAGAACTTTGACATATTTGAGTACCTCCTTGTAGAGGTGGTACGAAGTTCTGATTACTTTTAGACCGCTAACATATTTTTGCAGGCAAGTGGATAAAGCTTAACGGTTAAAAACATCTGTAAAGTCAGTCAAAGACTTTAGTGCCTGCCTGTTACATGTTTTGTAGCAGACAGAAAGCTATGACTGGTAGGAGCTTACTGCTGTCTCCAAAGAAACAAACAAAGCGGCTTTCATTACAAATTATGCTATTTAGAAAGTTATAACTTGCTAAAAAAACTTTACAGGCAGTTGCCTATGACAGCAACATGCTGCTGGATGCATGTTGCGTATATTGTTGTTCTGAAGAATATCGTAACTTCGCTTGTGCACTGAGGTGTTATAATGCATATACACACGAACGCTACGATAAGACACTTTTATTTCTCACAGTGGAGAAAATCATGATAAAGGATAAGCACGTTAATTTGTATGTTCATAAATCTTTGGATAATATCAATCCCTGCTGTTGGATTTCAAGGTCTGTAACGTGTGTGTATCTTGTAAATAAACAGGGAGCCCTGAGCACACTTGTCTCCTAATAAGCTTTCAGGCAGAAAATGAGAAGTTTCACCAATGGGAGTAAATTGGAAAATGTATACACACACATGTATATGTGTAACACATAACCTGACGTCCTAATAGACTGCTATTATTTGTCAAGGAAATTTCTAAAGGAAATAGGGCTGGATGCAAAATATGGGAGAATTTGAAAAAGAAATATAAGGTTAACAGAATTAGATGCAGCCCATAACATACGTACAGGTGCTGGTCATATAATTAGAATATCATGAAAAAGTTTATTCAGTAATTACATTCAAAAAGTGAAACTTATATAATGTATACATTCATTGCACACAGACTGATATATTTCAATTGTTTATTTTAATTGCTAATTAATTAATTACTAATCAATCAATTAATGATTAATCAGACATTATTACAACTATTGATTCATTATTGGTATCAACATTAATTAATTACTAATTAATTAATTATTAATACTATTTATTATTATAAGTTACGAATTAATTAAATCAATTAACATGACATGATTGCGATGCATCGAAGAAATCTGCGATCTATTTCTTTGCATTTACACAGAAAGGTGAGAGAAAAAAAAAAGAGCAAACAGGCTACTGCAACAAGTTGCGTTTTGGTTGCCATGTTAATAAACAGGGAAGACGGCAGTTTGACACAGGCAGTTTTTTTTTTCTCCTAAGGCAGAGGGGCATCTCAATTCATAGGGCTAGAGGCATACCCCTTCGCCTTACCCCTTGTTTTAAAGGTGTAGGCGTAGGGGTAGGGGTACGGCCATGGCCCAAGGGGAAAGGGAAGGGGTACAAAAGAGAATTGAGATTGGGGGTAAGCCTGCATATGATATTTTAAATAGCAATAGGAGGCACTATTGCTACTGTGGAGTTCCTGACTTTATGCTGCTTTGGATTGTGAATAGTGTACTTTAATGAATTCATTTCCTAATAAAATGCACCGGGAATGTAAATGCAATATGTTTTATGTCATGCTCTGGGGTACTTAACATGGGTAAGTACCTCTTTCTTCAGCAAAAAGTCCATAAAAAAATCTCTGCAGCATGGATGGGCACTTCTGACCTTCAGCAGTCTTCCTACCCGTGTTGCATTTTTCCTTAAAAAGTCACAATACTGTATCAAGATAGTCAAAAATGTGGCGCATTGCAGTGATGTCTGAAGATGTTTGATAGGGGAGCATGGTTAATACATCTATGTTAAAGTGGCATTCTTGTTTCTCTGGCTCTTATCTTTCAGATTACGATGCTCCTTTATCCGAGGCTGGAGATTACACCAGCAAGTACCATCTTCTGAGGAAATTATTCGGCCGCTATCACAGTGAGTGTTGCACACTGTATCCGAGATGGGTATTATGTTATCTGCCCACTGAAGTTAATTGTTCTCGTAGAACCTGCGTTGTGTTGGCTAAAGCCAGATAACGCTGCATATGGTTACAAGCACGGATTATATGCTTGTTTCATATTTCTGTCCAGAGATGTTCAATTACACCCCATTGTGAAAATTACACACCGGCCTTGTGTCAAGCTTGGTGCCTTCCTCTGTTTGTTTAGCAATTGTTTTGTGGTTGGGTCCAGAAGTCTCAAGTGTTTCGTGGTCAGTAGTAGGTTTTGGCAGTCTGGGAGCGCATCCAGCATGACATAGTAATGATTTGTCCAGTGTTCCGATGATTGAAGAGCATTTGAAAGGCTGCTTATGCTTAATTTTTCATTATGTTTTGCAGTGTAGTGAGCACTGGCCTGGATGTGAGAGTGAGTCTGAAAAGATTTTGTATTTCACTCAGCGATCACCAACCCATGACATCATTCTTTAATTAGATCAGCTTGATAGTTTATTGCTGTTTGGCTGTCAAATCCCACACAATGTGTCAGTTACCTTTGGCCTATGCCTGTATTTTTACAAAAAAGACGGCCTCATTCAACAAATATCAACACTAATCACTGGCAACACCATAGCTCTTGAAACACAACCCAGTATGCTTTGTTTTTTAACCATTCATTTGCTGCGTGCTGCCATTGGTTGGCAGAGCTGAATTATATATATTATATATATATATATATATATATAATATATATAAAACAAATACTGTTATCTGGGGGGAAGAATTAAGCCAGAACTTGTACCAACTTCAAGTTACCAAACAAGCTAATGCTAGAAGTCTAACTGTGGTGAGGATGTTTGAATAATGCATATTTTCTGCCCACTGGCTGGTGGTTTTCATAACTGGTATCTTGGGTGCAGGTATAAATCTATGACCACAATACTGCCTCAGTAACTGTGGAATAAATGGAGATAACATGGGGGGCAAAGCCTTCAGCCGCTCTGCTCCCCAGCTCTGGAATTCACTCCCAGCTGACCTCTGCAACACTGATTCCCTTCCCCTCTTCAAATCCAGACTCAAAACTCACCTGTTCAGACAATCCTATACAGCATGACCATACATAATTCACGACTACACTCTCCTCATGATTGCTCATGCCACCCGACCACATACACCACATGACCACACACATCACATGACTACACACACCTCATGATCTCACATACCTCATGACTCTACAGCCTCCAGTTCTATATATGCTTCTCTGTTTCTTTTTTTTATCTTTGTTTTTTAATTTGTCCTGTACAGTGTCCTTGAGTGTTTTGAAAGGCACTTTTAAATAAAATGTATTATTATTATTATTAACATCACCAATACCTGCTAATTAGTGGTAATGATGCTAATATATAAATTAAATATTAGTAAAATTTCTCTCAACAGAAATACTGGACGTACTTCTTAGATGGTCTGTTGGGCACCTGGAATTTGGCCGACACCTGCCGAGAGAGGAGTAGAATGGGCACTCGCACGGCACTCGCTGTCTTTCGCCCGCTGGTGTGCGCGAATGGTTGTTGCGACAGCTGTAGGAGGCGTTTGTGGTGGCTCAAATTTTTCACGCGTGGCATTTGACTCCTCCTTCGTGCGCCATTCAGCCTCAATTGTGTTATGTGTGAAGGGGCCCTAAGATTTTCACAATTAGTGCACATTACATAAAGTCCTCATAACTCTTAGTGGACAATCAACAGTAATTAGAAAGACCTGTTTTTTGGTTTGTTTTTAGGATTAATTAAAGAGAAAAGAAGGAAAAATTATAATGTTACATATGTTTAAAGTTAATTTTGCCACAAGCAAACAAAAATATTAATTAATGGTCTTATCCTTTTGTAATGTGTGTTTTTGTAGTGTAGTGTGGGCTTGGGGATGGGGGGGGGTCTCAGTCTTCGATATAAATTGGGGAACCACTGGCCTGCAGAATGTTAGTAACTGCTACACACACACAACGTTCTATCTAATCTAATCTAAACACACACACACACACACACACACACACACACACACACACACACACACACACACACACACACACACACACACACACACACACACACACACACACACACAGTGTACTGACAGTGAGCCAGATTCCACCTGATAGCCTTAGCATTTAATACTCTGAGATATTTTTAAAATGCCTTTTCCAAATACCTCAGTCATAATTCTTTGTAAAAGGAGTCAAATGTCAAATACACCCAGTAGTTAATCATATCATGTTCTCTAAGTTATGCCAAGTTTCTTATTGATGATATGAGCTCTGTTGTTGGGAGAGAAAAATCCAATTCACCAAGACTCAGGAATTTCTGACCCCAGACAAACACCTTCTCTAGATTCATTCCACAATATTTCATACTGAGGTTTGGCACCTAATAAACATCACCAATGTTACATGCAGTAGCTTCTAGCTATTGTAGAGACCAATTTCAGGAGGAAGGCGTTGGCCATCATGCTTAAAGATGGTCTTAAGTGTGTGAGGCATGAAGGCGCTCCCACTTATAAAGCACCACTGTCAAACTCTTTCCAGAAAAAAAAACAGAGAAACTGCTGCATGCTTTAATGCATTTAAAAGCAGGCAAAGGACTTCAGCTACAACTGTTAACTGTTGTCAAGAGACTGTTGCTTGTCACGGAGTGTAAACATAATGCTGCTGCTGTCGAGGGCAAATTGTTATTCACTGCTTCAAAGCACTTCCAAGTGACAGCTTACCTTTATGATTGGTATTGAGTGATTCACAAGCTGATATCTGTTGAAGAATGCAGTGTGCTTTATGGCAGGGTTGGGTTGAAGTCCTTAAACAGCCTGGCAACCAGATAAGAAGGTCTAAATACTATATAACGTTAACCCTCTTTTTCCCCTTAATTTTCAGATGACAGTCTCCCTGAACTACCCTTTGTTCACGAGAAGGTGGCATACCAGCCTATTGTCATGCAGAAACACCTGTCACTGTGGGACAGTCTGCAATACACACACAAGGTAAACTACCAACTGTGTCCACATTCAACTACAAAACTAATAAAATCTTTGTGTAACATTTCTCAACCAGCAAGCATTATACACTCAAAAGGAATATTTAACCCTAACTTTTAAGATTTATGTAATTTTATTACATAAATAAAAATTAAAATATATTCAAATAATATACTTTATGTATTTTAAATAAATACTGTCATTATTATTGATTTAGAGTAATTATAAAATCAGCACCTCCAAATCCGAGGCCATGGTTCTTGACCGGAAAAAGGTGCTTTGCCCTCTTCAGGTCGGTGGAGTGTCCTTGGTTCAAGTGGAGGAGTTTAAGTATCTCGGGGTCTTTAAGTATTTAGTATTAATAAAATCTAATTACTCTAAATCAATAATAATGACAGTATTTATTTAAAATGCATAAATTATATTGTTTGAATTGCATAATAATTATGTTACCTGTTAGAGTAATTATATTTTCTTAATATTAAATACATAAAGCTGAGGATTATGCATTTCAAATAAATAGGATTTATTACAGCAATGAATGTGCATCATGTAAGGTTTATTTGGTAGGTTTGTATTAAAATTATCTAAATATAATGCAATGCTAAAATACCCTCGGCCATATGGGCATTGTCTTCTTTATAATTTGCAGTTGTTTAATTGTATCCCAGTGGACGTGTGTATGTATATACATATATATATAAAAATCATTATACATTCATTATTTACATTAATTATTAAGATCCTGTTGTCTTTTGTACAATTTTTACATGTTCATGTGACGTCACCATGCTAATGTCCGTGAAATGTCTTGTAAATCACTTCAGAGGCATTATCAGGTTCCAAAAACAGCATTTTATGTTTTAGAAGTGTTTATTTCTCGCTAGCTTTTACATAACATATAACAAAGAGGTTATATGTACACACAAACGAAACAGAGTTTGCAGCTAGCTAGACCAGCCACAGACGTCACAGTGCTGCTCTACTCTGATTGGATGTCACCCCCTCCCCTCAAAAAAGGGAACAGAATGAAACAAAATGTGACTTTTTAACCTCTTAAAATAGGTCAAGGTTATCTTTGAACGTATTCATGGTCTGTGTCCCAAGAATGTTCCCTGTGAATTTGAAGACTCTGGCAACAATAGGACTGGACTTATGCAGAGTCCAGTCCTATTGTTGTCCAGTCTTTGCATAAGTCCATTCTTCACAATACCCTGTGCAGTCTTCACAATACCCAATGGCCGTATTTGATGGCCTTGGGTAAAAATCAATGTATCTCAGGAAGAAAATAAATAAAACAGCATAAAAGACAAGTCTAAATATATATATATATAAAAAAAAAACAATCTATAAACATATCAAACATCCAACAAATATAAATGGCATGAAATACAACAACGTCCAAATTTGAGGCAGCAGATAATAAATATGTTTGAAGATTAACCTTAAAGGTTTCAGCAGTAGTGGACCTTCTCATATCTGCTGGAAACCTGCTCCACAAAGTCAGCACCCAGTGCAAAGGCTCAAAAACCTGCTTACTTATTTTTTTATGTAGGGCACACAAAAGAAGCCAACATACTTAGACAGAAGGGCATGAGATGGTAAAGGACTTAAAAAAAAAAAAAGTTTAATATGTTATCAGCAGACCCTTAAAGTTGGATGGCAGACAACCAGTGCATTCCCAGCCCTCGATTAGAGGTGGTGATGATGACCAGAATGTCCTTGCTTCAATTCCCTCTCAACTTGCCACAGGTGTCAATTCAATTCAGATCAGTTCATTTTATTTATAGAGCGCCAAATTACAACATAGCTGCCCCAAGACGCATCCCATGGGTGTCTGTAATAGTGTCAAGGTGTGTCTTGAAATCAAAGGCTAAGGATCCAAAGATATGAAAGTCACTTTAGAGATAAGTGAATCTCCACAATTTCAACATGCAGGCATATTTTTGACATCCAAGTCCAGGAATTCATTGAAAGTCTGGATCTTGGTCTTGATTCAGGACAATCACAATCACAAACACTGTGACTCCTCACACAGCTTCTCAAGCACTATAATCAGAACATCCATCAATATTCATCAGCCCACAGCATTACCTTTCTGTAGTTGACCTCTTTCACTGACCAGCAGAAATAACGCATTGTTGAAAGTTGGCAGGGCAATGCCTCAAAGAGCCTCTTTGTTTTTGATTGCCTGTAATTTTTCTCATGTGCGGAAATACAGAAGTAAATACAGACCTCCTCCACAGTAGCATTTGCAGTTATTATCAGGTGAAGTGCACGCTCACTCATCACTTCTACCCACGAGTAACAATGAAACATTTTTGTAACCAACCTAAGCTCATGTTTCTGGATGCTATTTGACCAGATTACTCACAACTAATGATCATTCTTGGATCACCACAATTCACCATGTACTCCGTATAGTCGTCTAACTTTGCCTGACTTTAAGCATGTTGTTGTAATTTTAGTGTGTATATAAAGAATCACTGTTGCTGATCAAACAGCAAATAATCCATTGTAATAATATAATAATCCATCATTTCATGCCTTCCAGTCTACAATTTAGATGACTCACTTCAGGAACATTTATATTCAAAACAGACATACCATGTCTGGCAGTTGCCATTAATTATTCACTCTTTGTTGTAATAACATTTTTCCCTGTGAGGCAACAATTGCTTTGCCCCTGACCAGCATTTAAAAAGCGCACTATTTCTTCAGAGCTTTCGGGGTGTGAATTGTGGGATTTCTCGGGTTTGTTTGTGTAAACAAGGTAGGTGGTTAATCGTGTCATAGCAAGGAGTGTTCATTGTGTTATGTAGCGCACATGCAGCACCCAAGGGTATGTCAAGGATTATTGCTAAATAAAAGAAATGCTTTGCCAGACAAGAACGCTGAAGGCTCTGGGTACTGTTGGATGGTCTTGAATTATGTGTCTTCAGTGTCACCTGGAGATTAGCAACACTACCTGTGAACTGGCAATAGGAGAGGCTTTTTTTATTTTTTTAAAAAGGACACTGAGTTTATACTAGTTACTAAGATGATCATATTTCTCTGCTTGCCTTGGAAGGCTCAACAAATGTGCCACAAAGGAGACTGTCAAGTCTACATGAACCTCTTTCAAGATGTCTTATGAAAGATACTACAGGAATTTTTGGTGTCTGGTCCCTGTGTAGGGGATATACAACCTTTCTATAACTGCAAAGAGAGGTGTATCAATATCCTGGACAGAAGGATTTTACTTATGATTAGGCTTGTTCCTTGTTATTGATTCTGTGCGTGATTTTCATAGACAGAATCTCAAGTTCCATCTTGGACAAAGGAAAATATTAATTTCATCCATTTTTGAATGGGGCTGTAACATAACAAAATGGTGAAAAGGTGAAGCGCTGTGAATACTTCTGGATGCACTGTGATTCAAGGGGTTCAACAAATACTAGCCATTTATGATTTACAGCAATTTTTATATACAGAGTAGTCCCTCTATTTTGTGAGGCTATAAGTAATTAGACACACTCAATGTAAGGATTATTGTTAATGCAAATCTTCACTTTGACAGCCAGTTTTATTTAGGTATCGTGCATCCAGAAAGTATTCACAGCGCTTCACTTTTTACACATTTTGTAATGTTACAGCTTTATTTCAAAATGGATTAATTTAATTTTTTCCTCAAAATTCTATGCATAATACCCCATAGTGACATCGTGAAAAAAGTATTTTTGCACATTTGTCTCAAGGCACAAATGTGGGGAAGGGAACAGAAACATTTCTGCTGCTTTGAAGGTCCCAATGAGCACAGTGGCCTCCATCATCTGTAAATGGAAGACGTTGGGATCCACCAAGACTCATCCTAGAGCTGCTAGCCACCCGTCTAAACTGAGCGATTGGGGGAGAAGTGCCTTAGTCAGGGAGATGACCAAGAACCCGATGGTCACTCTGCCAGATCTCCAGCATTCCTATGTGGAGAGAGAAGAACCTTCCAGAAGGACAGCTATCTCTGCAGCAATACACCAATCAGGCCTGTATGGTAGAGTGGCAAGACAGAAGCCACTCCTTAGTGAAAGACACATGGCAGGCTGCCTGGAGTTTGCTGAAAGGCACCTGAAGGACTCTCAAACCATGAGAAACAAAATTCTCTGGTCTGATGAGACAAACATTGACCTCTTTGGCGTGAATGCCAGGCGTCATGTTGGGAGGAAACCATCCTTACAGTGAATCATGGTGGTGGCAGCATCATGCTGTGGGGATGTTTTTCAGGGAGACTAACCAGGTTGAAAGAATGCAAATTTAAAAAAAAAACTTTATGTTGTCATTATGGGGTGTTGTCAATAGAATTTTGAGGGGAAAAATGAATGCTCCATTTTGGAACAAGGTTGTAACATAACAAAATGTAGAAAAAGTGAAGCTTTGTGAATACTTTCTGGATGCAGTGTATTTTAGGGTTTGGTTTCATGAACATTTCCAAGTTGCTGAAGATGTTTTGGGTTCACCTGTGGAAAAGTTTTAGGCAGATTACCAATTACAAGCCTAAAACCCCCTACTTCACAGACGACCTACAAACTACAAATAGACTTCTATTGTCATTTTGATGGCCAGTTTAACAGCCCTTACACCTCCTCCAGTCCCAGCAACATATACTCAGCAACACATCCAGCATGGACATTCACTCTCCCACCTCCCCCACCCACCACACTTTAGTGGAGCCCACAATATCAAGGACTTCCATCCCAGAGCCCCCCTCCTCTCTCCCCACCCTCACAGCTCTGCATATTTATGAAGATGAGGTGCGAAAGCAGTTTAGGAACGTAAAAGCTCACAAAGCTCCTGGGCCAGATGGTGTCTCACCTGCCACTCTGAGACACTGTGCTAATGAGCTTGCCCCAGTGTTTACAGACATATTCAGCTCCTCACTGGAGGCTTGCCACATGCCTGACTGTTTCAAAACCTCCATCATTGTTTCTGTTCCCAAGAAACCGAGGATCACTGGACTCAATGACTACAGACCGGTGGCACTGACTTCTGTAGTCATGAAGTAATTTGAGCGTCTGGTTCTGTCCCACCTCAAATCTCTCACGGCCTCCCTCTTGGACCCCTTGCAGTTTGCTTACAGAGCCAATAGGTCTGTGGATGACGCCATCAACCTGGATTTGCACTTCGTTCTGCAGCATCTGGACTCCCCGGGAACCTATGCTAGGATCCTGTTTGTGGACTTCAGCTCTGCCTTCAATACCATCCTCCCAGATCTTCTCCAGGCTAAGCTTTCCCAGATGAACGTGCCTGATTCTACCTGCAGGTGGATTGCCAACTTCCTGAAGGATAGGAAGCAGCACGTGAGGCTGGGGAAGAATGTCTTCCACTCCCGGACTACCAGTATCGGTACTCCTCAGGGCTGTGTCCTCTCTCCTCTGCTTTTCTCCCTGTACACCAACTGCTGTACCTCTGATCACCAGTCTGTCAAGCTTATCAAGTTTGCAGATGACACCACCCTTATCGGACTCATCTCTGATGGGGATGAGTCCGCCTATAGGCTGGAGGTACAACGACTGGTGTCCTGGTGCAGCTATAACAACTTGGTGCTGAACACCAAGAAGACAGTGGAGATTATTGTGGACTTCAGGAAGAACACAGCCCCTCTCCCCATCATTACTCTGGCAGACACCCCCACCACCATAGTGACACCTTCTGTTTCCTGGGAATCACTCTAACCCAGGACCTCAGGTGGGAGTTCACCATTACTTCTGTTGTCAAGAAGGCCCAGCAGAGGATGTACTTCCTACGGCAGTTGAAGAAATTCAGTCTGCCAGCAAGGATAATGGTGCAGTCTTACACTGCCATCATCGAGTCCATCAAGCCACCACCAGGGACATACAGAGACTACAGCGCATTATACGCTCTGCCGAGAAAGTGATTGGCTACAACCTTCCATCTCTTCAGGACCTGTACACCTTCAGGACACTGGGGCATTCAGGTCGGATCAGAGCTGATCCTTCTCACCCTGGATATAGTCTTTTTGACGACCTCCCCTCAGGCAGGAGGCTACGGTTCCTTCGGACCAGAACCTCACGCCATAAGAACAGTTTTTTCCCCTCTGCTGTTAGCCTCATCAACAAGAACTTTTAGAACTCTAGATTGTTGCTATCACCATTTATCATCACCATTTATTTATCTTAGCTCATACATTCTGTAGAATTTGTAACATTGCTATAGTGTTAAGTTTTATTACATATTACTTGTTTTACTACTCTTTTTTTTTTTTTTTTTTTTTTAATGTTAGCACCAAGTACCGCAGCAATTTCCTAATGTGAACTTGTTCACTCATATGGCAATAAAACTTTTCTGATTCTGATTAAACTCTTTTTCATCTATAATTTCTAGCCTGTGAAATCAAAGACACCAGTGAACATGGAAAACCTTCCACTCAACAATAACAATGGTCAGTCATATGGCTACACCTTGTATGAAGTCAACATCACCAGTGGAGGAACCCTTAACTCCAAGAACAACATCAGAGACAGAGCACTGGTGAGGATAAGAAGACAGATGGCGGTGTCATGGCGGTGCTTGATCACACATTCACACAGTGAGAAAATGTTCACGGCTCCCTGCAAGAGGGCTGAGATGTCTGATAGATAACACGTGTGGGTTGCCACACTTGGAGTACAAGTGGCACACTCACAAGTTTGATGTAGAAAAGTTTGATGTTGTAGGAAATGTGATGTTGAAATAGTTAACTGACAGACTGCAAAGACAAATTAAACTACATTTCACTTTCAGCCCTGCTGTTCAGATTAGTTGCTAGACAGACGAAACATATCAAATTTTGACAGTATGAACTGATAACAAATTCCTGCTGAGCAGTCACTCTCTCATACTGTACTTTCACAGTAACAGTAAAAAGTGTTACTTTATTTTCATGTGCAGTTAAAATCGTTCATATTTACCCTGTTCCTGGCAATGCAACAAAGCAGGGTATAGCTTCACTGGTGTGTGTGTGTCTGTGAACAAGATGCATCAAAAACAGATTTCCTTCAAAGATTGTGGGAATATTAGATTAGATTTTGGATCAGTTTGGTGGAAGGTCAAGTTGAAGGAAAACATGGTCCAAAAAGGACCTTTTTTTAGTGTGTCTCAACAACCAAGAAGCCGAGATGGGTGAGCTGAAGCATGTATCGATCAGCAAAATATTTGTGATTGACTGGTATGAATGACTTCAATATGAAGTTATACAGAAGTGATAGAGAGTCAAAAACACCATTACAGACACAAGTATATTTATTTACATTTACGAGGTCTGTCAATAAAGTATAGGTCCTTTTTATTTTTTCAAAAACTATATGGATTTCATTCATATGTTTTTACGTCAGACATGCTTGAACCCTTGTGCGCATGCTTGAGTTTTTCCACGCCTGTCGGTGATGTCATTCCCCTGTGAGCACTCCTTGTGGGAGGAGTTGTCCAGCCCCTCGTCGGAATTCCTTTGTCTGAGAAGACGTGCGGACGGATTGCAGCATCGGCTCGCAGCCGCCGCGACGCTCCGCCACAGGAAAAACACCTCTGTTGGAAGCCTTAAGGACAAGTTGGAACATGCCCAGCTGTTAAACAATTTCTCATATACTCACTCCACTGAAAGCCATCAAAAGCCGCCTGGATTTTACAAATGGTTATCAACACGGAGGTGTTTTTCCTGTGCCGCCACACCGCGCCGGCTGCGTCCCGACGCGCGGACCCGTCCGCACGTCATTCATTAAAAAAAAACTCCTTTAACAGTGGAATATCTGTTGGGAAGGTGTCGTGACACGGACCCACAACAGGGGGCGCTAAGGAACGGACAATGGACAAGCCAACCAGTAACAATTTAATGTTGTGAAAACACACAACGGAATACAGACAGAGATATGGATTGCCAATGAGACACCAGGTGACGTGTGGGCAGGCTCGAAGATAGAAGACCTCTGGCAAGAGAAGAGCCGATTCCCACACAGCTTCCACCACCAGCGGGCCTGAAGAACACCGGAGCCGCCAAGTCCCGAGTCCCCAGGTGGCCTCTGCCTTCGGCTGTCAACCCTGGTACTGCTGGCAGAGAACAGAGAAAATCCAGGTGAGTGTGAATCCGCACACTCAGTAGTCCACTCACAGTCAATGTTCTTTTTGGGAGGGAGCACCTCCACCTCCAATCGCACACTCGTGCATCTCCTGTGTAACCACTTATCTGCTACAGCGCGTGATGCGAAGTCGTCGCGGTCACGCCCTTCTCCAGCTCCGATAAGAACACCACAGGGCAAGCGGCTGCAAGGAAGAGTTATGTTAGCAGAGAAAATTACCACAGAGAAGAGTACCTCTTGGTTGCTGATTTCTCGGCGGGGAGGTGGAGTTGTAGTCCGGCTTTTATGGTGATGTGGTGAATGAGTGACAGCTGGTGCTGATGATGAATGACAGCTGTCACTCTCCGTTGCTCCGACGCCCTCTCGTGCTTGAAGCCCGCACTCCAAGCAGGGCGCCATCTGGTGGTGGTGGGCCAGCAGTACCTCCTCTTCTGGCGGCCCACACAACAGGACCCCCCCCTCAACGGGCGCCTCCTGGCGCCCGACCAGGTTTATCCGGGTGACGTCGGTAGAAGTCGGCCAGGAGGTCTGGGTCCAGGATGAAGCTCCTCTTCACCCAGGAGCGTTCTTCGGGTCCGTACCCCTCCCAGTCCACCAGGTATTGGAACCCCCGGCCCTTCCGACGGACGTCCAGGAGCCGACGCACGGTCCACGCCGGCTCCCCGTCGATGATCCGGGCAGGAGGCGGTGCAGGTCCAGGGGTGCAAAGTGGAGAGGTGTGACGGGGTTTCAAACGGGACACATGGAAGACAGGGTGGATCCGCAGTGAAGCTGCAGCTGCCAGCTTCACTGCGGCCGGGCTGAGGACCTTGATGATGGGGAACGGTCCGATGTAGCGGTCCTTGAGTTTTGGTGAGTCGACCTGGAGTGGTATGTCCTTGGTAGAAAGCCACACCTCCTGCCCGGGCTGGTTCGCAGGGGCCGGGGAACGCCGGCGATCTGCATGGGCCTTGGCCCTCGTCCGAGCCTTCAACAGGGCAGAACGGGCCCTGAGGTGGGCCTGGACCAAGGGCACTCCGACCTCTCCCTCCACAAGTGGGAACAATGGGGGCTGGTACCCCAAACACGCCTCAAATGGGGAGAGGCCGGTAGCAGACGAGACCTGGCTGTTATGGGCATACTCGATCCAGGCCAGATGGTTACTCCAGGCCGCCGGGTGCGCGGAGGTCACGCAGCGAAGGGCCTGCTCCAGCTCCTGGTTAGCCCGTTCTGCCTGGCCGTTTGTCTGGGGGTGGTACCCGGACGAGAGACTCACGGTGGCCCCCAGCTCCTTACAGAAACTCCTCCAGACCTGCGAGGAGAACTGGGGACCACGATCTGATACGATGTCCAACGGTATCCCATGCAGACGCACTACGTGGCGGACCAGGAGGTCTGCCGTCTCCTGGGCCGTCGGGAGCTTCGGGAGGGCCACGATGTGGGCGGCCTTGGAGAACCGGTCCACTATCGTGACGATGACGGTGTTGCCCTGGGACGGCGGGAGGCCCGTGATGAAGTCCAGACTGATGTGGGACCAGGGGCAATGAGGCACCGGCAGGGGCTGGAGGAGGCCCGTGGTCCTCCTATGGTCCGCCTTGCCCCTGGCACAGGTGGTACAGGCCTGGACGTAGTCCCGGATGTCGGCTTCCAGGGACGCCCACCAGAAGCGCTGCTGGACAACTGCCACGGTCCTACGCACCCCGGGATGACAGGACAGCTTGGATCCGTGACAGAAGTCCAAGACGGCAGCTCTGGCTTCTGGTGGGACGTACAATCGGTTCTTAGGGCCTGTCCCCGGGTCCGGGTTTCTTGCCAGGGCCTCCCGGACGGTCTTCTCCACGTCCCAGGTGAGGGTGGCCACGACAGTGGACTCGGGGATGATGGTCTTGGTTGGATCCGACAGCTCAGCCTTGGCTTCCTCTTCGTGCACCCGGGACAGTGCGTCCGAGCGTTGGTTCTTAGTCCCGGGGCGGTATGTTATCTGGAAGTCAAAGCGCCCGAAGAACAGAGACCAGAGGGCTTGCCTGAGGTTCAGCCGCTTGGCGGTCCAGATGTACTCCAGGTTCCGATGGTCCATGAAAACCGTGAAGGGCAACGCTGCTCCCTCCAACAGGTGTCTCCACTCTTCAAGAGCCTCCTTCACCGTGAGGAGTTCCTGATTGCCCACGTCATAGTTGCGCTCAGCTGGGGTCAACCTGCGGGAAAAATAGGCACAAGGATGGAGAACCTTATTAGACTCCCCACCCTGCGACAGCACGGCTCCTATCCCCGAGTCAGAGGCATCCACTTCGACAATAAACTGGCGATCAGGGTCAGGCTGCACCAGAACTGGTGCAGTCGAGAACCGACGTTTCAACTCCTTAAACGCGGCTTCGCACCGATCCGACCAGGTGAAGGGGACTTTAGTGGAGGTCAGGGCAGTCAGGGGGCTAACTACCTGACTGTACCCCTTAATGAACCTCCGGTAAAAATTTGCAAAGCCGAGGAACTGTTGCAGCTTCCTTCGGCTTGTTGGTTGGGGCCAATCTCTCACCGCCGCGACCTTGGCCGGATCAGGGGCGACGGAGTTGGAGGAGATGATGAACCCCAGGAAGGACAAAGAAGTGCGGTGGAACTCACACTTCTTGCCCTTCACGAACAACCGGTTCTCTAACAACCGCTGTAGGACCTGACATACATGTTGGACATGAGTCTCAGGGTCCGGAGAAAAGATGAGTATATCATCCACATATACGAAGACAAACCAATGCAGGAAGTCCCGCAAGACGTCATTTACCAAAGCTTGGAACATCGCGGGGGCGTTAGTGAGGCCGAACGGCATGACCAGGTACTCAAAGTGACCTAACGGGGTGTTAAATGCCGTCTTCCACTCGTCTCCCTTCCGGATCCGAACTAGGTGGTACGCATTCCTAAGATCAAGTTGAGTGAAGATTTTGGCTCCATGCAGGGGCGTGAACATCGAATCCAACAGAGGTAACGGGTATCGGTTGCGAACAGTGATCTCGTTCAGCCCTCTGTAATTGATGCATGGACGGAGTCCGCCGTCTTTTTTGCCCACGAAAAAGAAACCTGCACCCATCGGGGATGTGGAGTTCTGGATCAGCCCGGCGGCTAAGGACTCCCGGATGTAGGTCTCCATTGATTCGCGTTCCGGACGTGAGAGGTTGTACAGCCTGCTGGATGGGTACTCAACGCCCGGGATCAAATCGATGGCACAATCGTACGGTCGGTGCGGGGAAAGAGCGAGTGCCAGATCTTTGCTGAAGACGTCAGCTAAATCGTGGTACTCCTTTGGCACCGCCGATAGATTGGGGGAAACTTTGACCTCCTCAGTAGCCGTCATGCCGGGTGGAACCGAGGATCCTAAGCACTCCCGGTGGCAGGTTTCGCTCCACTGCATCACAACCCCAGACGGCCAATCAATCCGGGGATTGTGCTTCACCATCCATGGGAACCCTAAAATCACTCGGGAGGTAGAAGGTGTTACGTGAAACACAATCTCCTCCCTGTGAATCCCAGACACAACCAAGGTCACTGGCTGTGTCTGATGTGTGATTAATGGAAGTAGGGTGCCATCTAGTGCCCGCACCTTCAAAGGTGAAGGCAGAGCCACCAGAGGGAGCCCCACTTCCTTTGCCCATCTGCTGTCCAGCAGATTCCCTTCCGATCCCGTGTCTACCAGTGCTGGGGCGTGAAGGGTTAAATCCCCACTCAGGATTGTTACTGGGATTCGTGCAGATTTGCGGGGCTTTCCCGCGTGTGTGTTATGGCCCACCCTTAGCCCAGTTTCTAAGGATGGGCGTTGTAGTTTGACCGTTTGGGGGCAGTCCTTTTGCATGTGCTCACATGAGCCACAGAAAAAACACTCCCCACGGGCCAGCCTCCTTTGTCTGATGTTTACTTTCATTTTGGCCCTGCTCGTGTCCATAGCTTCGTCAGCAGGGGGAGCTGTTGCCACACGGAGCTCTCTGGCAGTGAAGCGTGGGGACGACGACACCCTTTCGGAACCGGAAGGGAGAGGGGCGGCTCGGGCCTGGCCTGCTCCCGACGGTGTTCATTCAAACGGTTGTCAAAGTGTATAACCAAATCGACAAGCCCATCGAAATCCCGCGGTTTCTCCTTAGCCAGCAAATGCTCCTTCAGGACCGGAGACAGTCCGTTTATGAAGGCGGCGCGGAGCGCAACGTTATTCCAGCCGGACCTCGCTGCCGCGATGCGGAAGTCGACTGCATACGCAGCTGCACTCCGGCGCCCCTGTCTCATCGACAGCAGCACGCTCGTAGCAGTCTCGCCTCTGTTGGGATGATCAAGAACCTGTTTGAACTCCCGCACAAACCCAGCGTAAGACATTAGGAGCTGTGAGTTCTGCTCCCAGAGCGCCGTAGCCCATTCGCATGCCTCTCCTCGAAGCAAATTGATCACATAAGCCACCCGGCTAGCGTCCGACGCGTACATGATTGGACGCTGTGCAAAAACGAGCGAACACTGCATAAGGAAGTCTGCGCACGTCTCGACAGAGCCTCCGTACGGTTCCGGAGGGCTTATGTATGCTTCAGGGGATGGTGGGGGGGGGGGGTCGTTGAACGACCAGTGGAATGTCTGTGTCGGGCCCAGGACCAGCGAGAGGAGGGACTGCAGCAGCGCCTTGATCGCGCGCTTCCACCCTGGCGGTGAGAGCCTCCATCCTCCGATTAAGGAGTACATTCTGCTCGGTCACCAAATCCAACCGAGCCGTGAAGGCGGTTAGGATATGCTGCAGATCACTCAACACACCTCCCGCTGACCCCTGCGCCTCTTGCTCTTCCATTGGCCGTTCAAGCTCTGGTTGACGCCCCTCAGGATCCATGACGCTTGGCCGAGAAATCCTGTTGGGAAGGTGTCGTGACACGGACCCACAACAGGGGGCGCTAAGGAACGGACAATGGATAAGCCAACCAGTAACAATTTAATGTTGTGAAAACACACAACGGAATACAGACAGAGATATGGATTGCCAATGAGACACCAGGTGACGTGTGGCCAGGTGACGTGGCCTCTGCCTTCGGCTGTCGACCCTGGTACTGCTGGCAGAACAGAGAAAATCCAGGTGAGTGTGAATCCGCACACTCAGTAGTCCACTCACAGTCAATGTTCTTTTTGGGAGGGAGCACCTCCAATCACACACTCGTGCAGCTCCTGTGTAACCACTTATCTGCTACGGAGCGTGATGCGAAGTCGTCGTGGTCACGCCCTTCTCCAGCTCCGATAAGAACACCACAGGGCAAGCGGCTGCAAGGAAGAGTTATGTTAGCAGAGAAAATTACCACAGAGAAGAGTACCTCTTGGTTGCTGATTTCTCGGCGGGGAGGTGGAGTTGTAGTCCGGCTTTTATGGTGATGTGGTGAATGAGTGACAGCTGGTGCTGATGATGAATGACAGCTGTCACTCTCCGTTGCTCCGACGCCCTCTCGTGCTTGAAGCCCGCACTCCAAGCAGGGCGCCATCTGGTGGTGGTGGGCCAGCAGTACCTCCTCTTCTGGCGGCCCACACAACAATATCCGGATAAAATGCTGAAACCGACTTCTTCTGAAACTTCTCTGTTCTCTCACAACGTCCTGGATCAATAGAGCCTGAAATGTGGAGGTTTTCAGCTTGAAACAGGCTGACGACGGCGCCTGGGAGCGCTACGCGATGTTCCGCTCCGTGGGAAGTCCTTAAAGTGACAGTATCACCTCAAATCTCTCATCAGCCGTTAAAATTTTCACCGAAAACCAGCTTAATTTTTCGAACCGTGTCCACGTCGATGTGCCTCACAGGTTTAGAAAAAATTTTGATCAAACAAAGCGCCAGTCTCTCAGCAACTTCTCAGACAAAGGAATTCCGACGAGGGGCTGGACGACTCCTCCCACAAGGAGTGCTCACAGGCGAATGACGTCACCGACAGGCGTGGAAAAACTCTCGCATGCGCACGAGGGTTCAAGCATGTCTGACGTAAAAACATATGAATGAAATCCATATAGTTTTTGAAAAAAATAAAAAGGACCTATACTTTATTGACAGCCCTCGTATGTCATGGTGTGTCGAGGGCAGAGGATGTGCATTAGCCCTCTGACACCTTTCACTTTGGTTTGTTTTGTTTCCCCTAGGTTTTTGTGGAAAAAGAATTCATTGGTGTTCTGGATTACAAAAAACTAGAAGTTTTTATCCTTGATGGAAAGGTAATGTATGACTGCATTCACAGTTTTGTGTAGTCTTTCGAGTCCTGTAAGGTTGTGAGATCTGAACACAAACCAGTAACCTAAGGTGGCGGCTGGATGTCTTGAGTACTAGATCTCATGGGTAGATTCTCACCCACTGATTGAATAAGTTTATGTCAAACTCGTGTTTTCATAGGGAGACTAAACTGAAGAGTATCACTTGAGTGTCAGCTGTGGTATTTTAGGCATGTCATGTTTCTCTACACCTATCCGGCACACATGTGTGCCCCTGTTGTAGGAGAACGTAAAGAGGATGCTCACATTTCTCCTGGTTGTAACAAATGCATCGCTATTGGTGCATTGCTGCCACCTTCTGCATCAGTCTGTTATAGCAGCACTAAATCCTCTCGAGTCCAGTGACAGATTTTTATTTTTTTTTTTACTTTTTTCATGCGATCGGTTGGGCACACCAGAACTAAATCTTTCTCAGTAGACTGCAAGGCTGCAGGTGTCTCCATGTTTCCTTTTTCCCTCACTTTTTACGTCAGTCATGGTAAGAGTAAAGCTAGCCTGTGTTGTGTTGAAACTGAAGTGTTGCCAGATACACCTTATGATTTCTAGTCTAAAGCCTTTTCAAAAACTGCCTTCAGCCTGTAATATAAAATTCCAAACTTGGCACCCGTGCTCTGCTTCATCCAGAAATTTAGTTACACAATGTCAGATTGCATATTATAGCCGGTCAGCTCTGTGTCAGCCTGATCCCATCAGATCTCAGAAGCTAAGCAGTGCAGAATCTGGTTAGTACTTGAATGGGAGACCTCTTTGGAACACCAGCGGCTGTGTGTGTTTCTCCGGGTAAAACTGGAGTTGTGTAAGGAAGGGCGTCCAGTGTAAAAGTTGTGCCAAATACCAATGCAGATCAGGCTGTGTCCGCTGTGGCGACCCCAAACAAAACAGGAGCAGCTGAAAGGATAATAACAACAACGTTAGATTGCATATTGTTAAAACAACAATCACAATATTGTTGTGGATAATACATCTTGCGCACCTCTAGGCAAGAGTAGGACTATACTGTGAAATACAGTTGACATCACTGTGGGGTTAGCTACGACTACCAAACCTCACCACCTTCAAATTTATTTAACTTGATAAAGAAAAAACAAAACATAGATTTAGGACCCTAATTTATCATTGTGTACAAATGCGTGGCTGAGGTACATTTGGGGTGAGAGGACACATACTTTGAGCGCAGTGCTGGGTGCAGATCTGCACAACATAAAATCAACCAGTCAGAGTTTTAAATGTCATTTCCTTTACACCGCATTGAGGCACTGAAAAAGTGGACTTACGTGAAAGATTTTCTGGTGAGTTTATGGAGTAGTGCTACCCTCCCCGAGCGCTCCAGCCAGAAGTCACCACCAAAGATCTTTGAGGTGAAATAGTGAAGCAGTCGGGTGAAGCTTTGCACTTGTTTAATGCGTGTTTACATTTCTATTGTTTAATGGATTATTTCTGTCAACCTGATATTGTCACTATCAAGGCACGAGTGTGTACTACCCTTCCGTCTTACTATGCATTTAACATAGCATTCAAATGCAAAAAACACCATATTCACATCCCCTTTGACATGAAAACTACTGCAGTACTGCACTAAGAGCAAATGGTAAGAGTCATATTAAAACATTCTTTTGTTTATTTTGTATTAAAAACCATTAAGGTTGTAAATTTGTTTGAAAGAGCATTTTTAAATTAACTGATGGTAAAAGGACTTAGATAGGACAAGGAGTAGGATTGAATAATCATATGCTTCTTCCTACTCCCTTTTGGATATGTTGTGTTAACATTCGAATCCAGTTACATTTTTTCCGCGAGTCTGATTGGTTAAGCGTGTGAGATTTCAGACCGTATAATATTGGGGTAACGGTGGCAAAATATTTGACCATTTCACATTTGGATGTTTTATTCCGCACCCTGACCGGTGTTGTGTTGAGATGTCATTCCTATCGAATGTCATTCCTGTCCTCCCTGCAGCTGCGCATGCACACACATGCGCAATATTGTCTCAGGATGCGCAACTGTCGATTTATGTGACGAGACGCACAATTTGACATTTTACTATTTATCACTTAAACAGTGCACTTCTCCTTGACGTAGCTTGAACAATCAAGTAATAATCTACCAGACTTAAAAAATGTACAAATTTCCATGTTATTTTATGTCTAAAAATAAATGTCCAAGGTTCCTTATGTTAAACAAGAAATTATCTAATCTGAAATAACAGGTGGTTTTGATTTATAGATGAAAGGTTTCTAAAGAACCATTTATTGATTTAGCTATTTTAATTACAAGTGTTCTAAACTTTTTTAAACAGTAATCAGAAATTTTGAGGTAACAAACAACAACAACAAAAAAAAAACATTTCCAAGGATTTTTCTTCAGACACGTGGTTTCTGCACTGATCTGTGGTTCAAATCCCAGCCTGACTGGAAAATCACTAAGGGCCCTTGGGCAAGGTCTTTAATCCCCTGTTGCTCCCGGTGTGTAGTGAGCGCCTTGTATGGCAGCACCCTGACATTGGGGTGAATGTGAGGCATAATTGTAAAGCGCTTTGAGCGTCTGATGCAGATGGAAAAGTGCTATATAAATGCAGTCCATTTACCATTTGTACAGATCAGTGGTTTCTGCCACTAGTCTTCCGTGTTTTGTCCCAACGCGGCGTTCCTATTGTACAGCGCGAAGCTACGTCGAAGCTCAGCGCGTCGAAAGTTCAAAAGTCAACTTGAAAAGGAAAAGGAAAAAAAAAACTTACATTTGCGTCCTGACAGTCCTTAGTGTACCCCTCTGATGCTTTCCAGTGTTCAACAAGTTCAGAGCAGCGCAGTGAATGTGAATGAAGACGGATGCTCTTTAAGACGCGTTCCTAAATGTGATGAGTGCGCACGTCGTTCGTGCACACACCATCTCTTGCTCCGTTTTGCAGACAAACGATTACAGGACAATTTGTTTTGTTTTTTTTCTTTTTGTTAATCAGATGACAGGTTGTTGTCCTGAGGACTCGGTCAGCACCGGGTCCTGCTGCGCACGGAAGGATGACTGAGCAAGAGTTTCGGTGGGAAAGTGTCCATCATCCTCTTGTCATTCCATCGAGGTGTCAGGCTGAGCGCATAAACACACCAACAGCAGTTCTGCGAAAGAAAGTTTGCGCGCGTAACTCCCCCCACCTCTGTCCGGGTTACAATTCCATCTCTTCTTCCCAAATTAACTGCGCAACTCTTGTTCCCTTTTCTCCTCTGGAATTGGTTTCAGCCGCACGCGTGTGCGAGAATGTCTGGTTGAACTTATGTTTTTTCTTTTGTTCAGTTAAAAAAAAAAGACTGGGTTGAACTTTCACCGCGTCAGCCTGCCGACAAGCGGCAATGCGCGCTCCCGTCAGAAGCATTGCGTCAAAAGCCGAGCTAAAGCGACGCTTCTGACGCCTCTAAAAAGCAACGCGTCTCACGCCTCTGACGCTTCCGAAGTGTGAAAGGCCCATTAATCTGCAACAATGAGCCTGAAATAGCGCTGATCAAAATAATGAGGATAAAATCTATGCTAATGTGTCGCTGCTAATGTGTCGCTGTAAAACTCCTTTTTACCAGCTCCGCTTACGTGACCATATAACCAGCATGAATGTCCGCAAATCATCAGACACAATAGGGTTATTCCCTAATTGTTCTTTTGTTTGGTCTTTTTTATGATTTGTTGCTTTTCTGTGTTTGTTGTTCTTCTTTGTTTGTTTTGTTTTTCATGACCAAAATAAAACTTTCATTCATTCAAGGTGAATTTGGACTGCATGTATTTTTTATACATTGCAGAACTTTTCAGTTGTCACGCATACGTACATATGTATACATTGGATTAACTTTAATGTACTTGCAGTGTGTCCTGTGCAAATGTATTATTTAGGACAATACAAATATTAGATTGAGACAAAGTATCTGCAGATAATCAGTATTAAATGAGTAGTTGGGATCATGGCATGGGCAAAAAAAAAAGTATTGATTGGGACATCCCTACAGTCCATTCTTATATTAATCTGATCAACTAAAATAAGGTATTTCCTCCATTTCCTCCATTTTTGTCCATTACATCCATGCAAACATATTGCTGTGTTTTGTTAACACCTCTCCTGGTTTGTGTTTGTGTCCACTTTAGGGAGATAGAACTCTCAGTTTACTGATAGAGAACTGTGGAAGAGCAAATTACGGGACCACCCTGGACGAGCAATGCAAAGGTAAAAACTCTTCCACAAATTATTGTTTCAGCAAGAAAAATGTCTGAGCAAATCACCAATGTTTTCAATCATGGGTCACAAAAGAAAATAAACAAAAGTATCTTAACCTTCTGAGGACGAGCAGCTTTGACTCATCTTTCAGGTCTTGTTGGAGATATCGAGCTGAACAGTCAGATCCTCCAAGACTTCATTATTTATAGCCTGGATATGAAGCCAGGCTTTGTAAACAGGTCTGTGTGTCTCAATTACTATCCAGTTTCTCTCCATGTTTGTGTTTCTTTGCCATTACACCTGCTGCCTGATTCTCTCCAGCTGATTATCGCCTACTTAACACAGTTACTGTGGGAACAGGATAGCATTATGCACAAATCAGAGCAGAGACTTCAATTTGGTGTCTGCAAATCAATTTAAATGTTTTGGATTACCTAGCTGGAGTTAAGTCAGATTTGTGCCTTATGGCTATGCAATACATACAGTGAGGAAAATAAGTATTTGAACACCCTGCGGTTTTGCAAGTTCTCCCACATGGAGGGGTCTGAAATTTTCATCTTAGGTGCATGTCCACTGTGAGAGACATAATCAAAAAAAAAAAAAATCAATAAATTACAATGTATGATTTTTTTAATCATTTAGTTGTATGTTACTGCTGCAAATAAGTATTTGAACACCTACCAACCAGCAAGAATTCTGGCTCACATAGACCTGTTAATTTTTAATTAAGAAGCCCTCTTATTCTGCACTCTTTACCTGTATTAATTGCACCTGTTTGAACTTGTTACCTGTATAAAAGACACCTGTTCACACACTCAATCAATCACACTCCAACCTGTCCACCATAGCAAAGACCAAAGAGCTGTCTAAGGACACCAGGGACAAAACTGTAGACCTGCACAAGGCTGTAATGGACTACAGGGCAACAGGCACGCAGCTTGGTAGAAGACAACAACTGTTATGATTATTTATTAGAAAGTGGAAGAAACACAAGATGACTGTCATTCTCCCTCGGTCTGGGATTCTATGCAAGATCTCACTTTGTGGGGTAAGGATGATTCTGAGAAAGCTCAGAACTACACAGGAGGACCTGGTCAGTTACCTGAAGAGAGCTGGGACCACAGTCACAAAGATTACATTAGTAACACATGATGCTGTCATGGTTTAAAATCCTGCAGAGCAGCAAGGTCCCCCTACTCAAGCCAGCACATGTCCAGCCCCGTTTGAAGTTCACCAGTGAACATCTGGATGATCCAGAGGAGGCATGGGAGAAGGTGATGTGGTCAGATGAGACCAAAATAGAGCTGGAGTGGCCTGGCCAGTCTCCAGACCTGAACTCAATAGAAAATCTTTAGAGGGAGCTGAAACTCCAAACCTGAAAGATTTGGAGAAGATCTGTATGGAGGAGTGGACCAAAATCCCTGCTGCAGTGTGTGAAAACTTGGTCAAGAATTACAGGAAACGTTTGACCTCTGTAATTGCAAACAAAGGCTACTGTACCAAATATTAACATTGATTTTCACAGGTGTTGAAATACTTATTTACAGCAGTAACATACAAATAAATTATTATTTTTTTAAAAATCATACATTGTGATTTCCAGAATTTTCTTTTTAGATTATGGCTCTCACAGTGGACATGCACCTAAGATGAAGATTTCAGACCCCTCCATGATTTCTAAGTGGGAGAACTTGCAAAATCGCAGGGTGTTCAAATACTTATTTTCCTCACTGTAAGTGGAAGATTTAAGCTGGACAGGATGACCCCCCCCCCCCCCCCCCCCAAAAAAAAAAACCTCAGAACCCATAAAACTTTAATAAATCCTTCAAAGGTCCATCAAATTTCTTGAAATTTCCTGGACTTAAACCTCAGTGTGTGTATGATCATTCCCCAAAGTTTCACTTATCTTGGTCACTTTGGTCACCAAGACATGTTGGGGAAGACGGTTGTTCCAGTCATCAACATATCCTGTCATCTAAGGAAAAGACATTCTGCCTGGAGGCCTATTTCACTAACAAATCATACCATTTGGAGGATAATTTTGAAATAACATAACTTTAATGCAAAGTGACCAAGTTATTTTAAACTTTGGGGTATGATCGTACACAAACTGAAGTTTAACTTTAGCAGATTTCTTGAAATTCCAGCAAATGTCTTAAAATTTACTGAACCTTTGTAGGATTTATTACAATTTTTATGGGTTCAGTTTTTTGGGTCACCCTGTATATAAAATGTTGAAAAGTTTAAGGGACTAATTCATATGGGTCTGTTTTGACAGCTCAGAGGGCACAAGTCCATTTGGGGGGTGTCTGTGAGGAGTTTGCTATTTAATTTCCGCAAAATACTCGTGCAAAGCCAGGTGTCATGGAAAGGGTTGAATTTAGCATATTCATATTCATATTGACTGAGTTTTCATACTGACATTTCAGCAATCTTACAAGTTAATTGTGTAAACCACACTGTGCAATATACAGTTATCTTACTTTGGTGAGACTTCAAGTTTGATGTTTGTGCTAGACTGATTGATGGTACTGTATTTTCTGGAGTATTCATCACTTTTTTTCTGTTTGTGGAACTCACTTTTTAGGGCCCCTTCACAGATAGTACGAATCATGGTGAATCACGGTGGAACAGCTCGTATGAGTGAACCACGAAAATGGCGTGCACAATCCAGCTGCAACAGTATCGTGCATGTGACGGTGTCATGCGAGTAGTTTCTTGTGCAATATCTGTAATCCATGTGCAATATTCCCATGCAATATGATTCCACAGTTGTATATAATTCTCGTTTTACATTACTTAGTCCACATTTCATTTTATTTTATTTTATTTTACCTTGTGTTTATATTAGTTGTACATATACTCTGAATAATTTACTGTTAAATTTCACTATCTTTTATTTGGCTAAAAATTACTCTGTACCACGGAAAGCACCTTTTTGGAGTTGCACTCAGATCTCGTTGTAATGCAAATTACAATGACAATAAAGGCGATTCTGATTTTGATTCTGATTCTAGGAACACAGTGTGAGCATCTGGGACGTGGTGCACCACATTGAACTGCTGATGTGGGAAAAAAAACAAACAGCTGTATAATTAGTGAATATCACTGGATTGATATAAATAATAAATAAAAGGCAACACGGTACTTGGAAGGAGTACTTTGAGGATCTCCTCAATCCCATCGTCACGTCTTCCGAAGAGGAAGCAGAGACTGGGGACTCGGAGGCGGACTCATCCATTACCCAGGCCGAAGTCACCGAGGTGGTTAGAAAGCTCCTCGGTGGCAAGGCTCCTGGGGTGGATGAAATCCGTCCTGAATACCTTAAGTCTCTGGATGTTGTGGGGCTGTCTTGGCTGACACGCCTCTGCAACATTGCATGGCGATCAGTGACAGTGCCTCTGGATTGGCAGGCCGGGGTGGTGGTCCCTCTGTTTAAGAAGGGGGACCGGAGGGTGTGTTCCAACTTTAGGGGGATCACACTCCTCAGCCTCCCCGGTAAGGTCTATTCCAGAGTACTGGAGAGGAGAATTCGACCGATGGTTGAACCTCGGATTCAGGAGGAGCAGTGTGGTTTTCGTCCTGGTCGCGGCACACTGGACCAGCTCTACACGCTCCATCGGGTGCTCGAGGGTTCATGAGAGTTTGCCCAACCAGTCCACATGTGTTTTGTGGATCTGGAGAAGGCATTCGACCGTGTCCCTCGGCGCACCCTGTGGGGAGTGCTCCGGGAGTACGGGGTCCGGGGTCCTTTGCTAAGGGCTATCCGGTCCCTGTACGACCGCAGCAGGAGCTTGGTTCGCATTGCCGGTAGTAAGTCAAACCTGTTTCCAGTGCACGTTGGCCTCTGCCAGGGCTGCTCTTTGTCACCGGTTCTGTTCATTATTTTTATGGACAGAATTTCTAGGCGCAGCCAGGGTGTAGGGGGGGTCTGGTTTGGGAACCACAGAATCTCGTCTCTGCTGTTTGTGGACGATGTGGTTCTGTTGGCTTCGTCAAATCAGGACCTTCAGCGTGCACTGGGGCGGTTTGCAGCCGAGTGTGAAGCGTCCGGGATGAAAATCAGCACCTCCAAATCCAAGGCCATGGTTCTCGACCGGAAAAAGGTGCTTTGCCCTCTTCAGGTCGGTGGAGTGTCCTTGCCTCAAGTGGAGGAGTTTAAGTATCTCGGGGTCTTGTTCACGAGTGAGGGACGGATGGAGCGTGAGATCGATAGACGGATCGGTGCAGCATCTGCAGTGATGCGGTCGCTGTATCAGACCATCGTGGTGAAGAGAGAGCTGAGTAGGGGGGCAAAGCTCTCGATTTACCGATCGATCTACGTTCCGATCCTCACCTATGGTCATGAGATTTGGCTCATGACCGAAAGAACGAGATCGCGAGTACAAGCGGCCGAGATGAGTTTCCTCCGCAGGGTGGCTGGGCGCTCCCTTAGAGATAGGGTGAGGAGCTCGGTCACTCGGGAGGAGCTCAGAGTCGAGCCGCTGCTCCTCCATGTCGAAGGAGTCAGTTGAGGTGGCTCGGGCATCTTTTCCGGATGCTCCCTGGACGCCTCGCTGGAGAGGTGTTCTGGGCACGTCCCACTGGGAGGAGGCCCCGGGGAAGACCCAGGACACGCTGGAGGGACTACATCTCTCGGCTGGCTTGGGAACGCCTTGGGGTTCCCCCGGAGGAGCTGGAGGAGGTGTGTGTGGATCGGGAGGTCTGGGCGGCTTTGCTTGAGCTGCTGCCCCCGCGACCCGACTCCGGATAAAGCGGAAGAAAATGGATGGATGGATGGATGGATAAAAGGCAACACAATACAGAACCCCGTGGTTAAATAACCCTGGTTAAACAAAAAAAATGCCACTCTGCAAACCCTGATAACCAGACGGAAACTTTACCACTGCTCTACAATCAGTCTTATAACAGGAGCATGAAATGGCTAAATTAACAAGCAGATAAATGTATTTTTAAAAAAAAGAGAAAAAAAGTGCTGTGATAACTGACCAAATGGCGTTTGTTACGGCCTATTTCTGCTGATATGTGACTGAAAGTGGCGTATTTGTCGCACTTTTGGCTTGTTGTATGGTCCTGCGGCGCGCAGCTCACAGGACATGCGTGTCCTGTCAGACAGACGTGACATTCAGATCGCCTGCTGCATGGCCACATGAACTGACGATCTGTTTCAGCTGGGACAGCCTGTCAGTGTGCATGCTGTGCACACTCTCCAGCCCATCACAAAAGCGATATACGAGATCTGTCCAAAAAGTATCGGACCTTTTTATTTTTTGCAAAAACCATATGGATTTGAATCACGTGTGATTGCATCAGCCAAGCTTGAACCTTCGTGCGCATACGTGAGTTTTTTCACGCCTGTCGGTTGCGTCATTCGCCTGTGAGCAGGCTTTGTGTGAGCAGTGGTCCACCCCTCTCGTCGTTTTTTTATTGCAAATAAATGTCTGAACGATTTGGAGCTTTGCTGCATCGATTTTTTTTTTTTTCCAGAAACTGTGAGAGACCTCCAGGTGGACACTGTTCGGAAATTAATATGGCTTTCAGGGACGATTTTGTGGGGATTACACAGATTAAGGAGTGTTACTGCCGCTTTAAGGACGGCCCACAACTGCTGAGAGTGCGCCGCGCTCCCAGCGCCGATTGACAGGCTGAATCAACCAGATCATTTCCAACGTGAAGGCTTTGTTGATCCGGGGCGTTGTCTGACTTCTACAAAAAAAGGAAAAAGGTGTGGACATCAGCACTTTTTCGACACATTCCACTGTTAAAGGAGTTTTTTTCATGGGAAGAAAAGCGGACGAATGCGCCACTGTGCCGTTCATGGCGCGGGACAAAACCACCTCCGTGTTGGCCTCACAGGACGGATTTGAGATGGCTTTCAGACGGCTGTCGGTGGGTTTTCAGTCGTGTGACTAACCAAGAAATTGTGGATGAGCCTGGACATGCCAGAACATGTCCTGTGAGGCTTCATCACGGCGTTGCTTTGCGCCATGCGGCTCCACCGCGACGCGCGGAATTCCTCCGCACATCTGTCTCAATGTGCCGAAAAAGTGCTGATGTCCACGTCTTTCACAATTCCTGTGCTAGTCAGAGGACGTCCCGGATAAAACACAGCGTCCAGTTTGGAAATGAACGGCACATTCCACTGTTACAGGAGTTTTTGTCATGGAAAGAGGAGTGGACCAGTGCTCACACAAAGCCTGCTCACAGGCGAATGATGCAACCGACAGGCGTGAAAAAACTCACGCATGTGCACGAAGGTTCAAGCTTGGCTGATGCAATCACACGTGATTCAAATCCATATGGTTTTTGCAAAAAATAAAAAGGTCCGATACTTTTTGGACAGACCTCGCATGTTTTTGTGTATTTCCACGTGAGGACAGCAGGCAGAGACATGTGCCTCACGGAGGATTGTTGTAAGTTCATGTTCTTCAAAACACGGTATGTGTTCTCCGGCTGGGATGTCCAGGAGCACAGATCACAACAGCCACGGCTGTAAGCAAATATGCTCCCCTTGTCCGTTCAGCGCCCAGACCAACGTGTCACTCTCTGTGTTATGCAGTCATTCATTTTTGTTATTTGCTATGAAATTGCGTATGTAGGTATTGTCGTAATTATTTATATAACTGTCCTGGTGGTGGTTTCTGTGTTTTTAATGTGTGCACTGAGCTGTCATCCAGCTGTCAGTTTGCTGTGATCAGCTGACAGGCCCCTCCCCGTGCTTTGTGTGCGATCAGACCTGGCTGTCTGGCCCTCATATGATCAGATCTGTATATACATATGAGCATTTTATGCAAGTGTGACCCCCCCCGGCATGCCATATGTTTTGGGGTTGCGGGGGAGGGGGCAGGACACATGCACACACGTGTGAGACACGTGCACCACGTGTTGCATTGTAACTCCACAGTCGTGCAGCACTTAGACAAATTTCACATCCAGCTTGAAAGTGATCATCTGCTGACTGTTTTCGTGATGATAGTGTGAATGGCCACACATTTTTAAAGTTCCAAATGAACGGTGTTAGATGTTTGTGTGTCACCTGGAGATTTTGATGGGCTCTCACAGCGCACACTCTGTCTTTCAGCCGCTGGTGTGCGCAAATAGTTGTAGCAACAGGTGTATGAGACGTTGGAAGCAGCTTCAATTTTACATGGATTGCATAGGATTCCTGCTTCATGCGCAATTCGAACACATTTGTACTATGTGTGAAGGGCCCCTTAACACAGCATTTCCCCTTGCAAATTTAACAACTAAATGTGTGATGGACAGCAGATTGGATGTTATTTGACAAAGTTTGGACAACAGAAAACAGGAGATAAACATACCGTAGTGAACAGTGATTTTTTTTTTTTTTTTTTTTACAGGAAGCCCTCAGCTTGTGGTGTTTGCCGTAAAAATGTTAAATTCCAAAAAAGAAAGATGGACAAATAAACGTGCAGTGGACAACATAATGGACGTTATTTGATGAAGATGAACAGATTGCTGACCCACAGTCTTGGAAACACTAGAATAAAACCCCATTGAGTCCATCTGATTTCTGTTTCATGGGCTCTTAAATTTATAATTTTTGAGCACTGTTCTCATCTACTATTATGATTGAACTTTCTTTAGTGCGTGGAATCCTTGTAAAGCCCTCTATAAATAGTCCCACATTTTTTTTTTGTTTGTTTTTTGGTATATAAGTTGCACCATAGAATAAGTTGCAGGGCCTCCCAAAGTAGTAAAAATACTCCAGAAAATATGGTACTTACACCAAATTTTGGGCAAGATGAAATCAGTAAGATGCTGAAATGTCATCAGCATGTATCACCAGTGGTGCGATGCAAGCTAAGATGAATCAGTTCTCTGCCAGGGTGGTTGCCATCCAGGACCAGGGACACCACATCTGTGGCACCAGCGCAGACTTGACTTTACTTGTCTTGAATTAAGAAAAAATATAGCTCTTGCAATACTGATATTCACATGTGTGGACCCATGGCTTGACCTCCACTGTGTGTTTTGCACCAGTGTCACATGAATTGGTGAATCTTTTCAGACTGCATTTCTATTCATTGATTGATCTGTATCTGTGGTTGCAATAGTGTGACAATGACTGCTTTTGAACCTCTCGTACAGTGTGACATGGGATCACTATATCAGAGCAGTGACCAATGATATTGCCACCTTTCGTTCATTCGGTACTTTGTTTCCCACAATCCCCCTGCGCTTCCCAGAATGCACGCGGTGCCAGCAAAGTTCCGGCATTTTAAGGCCATCCAAGTAATGGCTAGAGAGGATGTGGATGACACCGATTCAGTGAGTTCATGAGCAATTAAGATGACACGTTCTCTCAAGTTGAGAGGGTTATCAAGAAGCAATGTAGTACCTGTGATGAACTTCTGCTGTGTCCCAATATTGTCTTGTTGTCCATACCTCACTAGGTGTGTTTACATTACAACCCAATTCCAATGAAGTTGGGACATTGTGTGAAATGTAAATAAAAACAGAATTCAATGATTTACAAATCCTCTTCAATCTATATTCAGTTGAACACACCACAAAGACAAGATATTTAATGTTCAAACTGATAAAGTTTATTGTTTTTGTGCAAATATTTGCTCATTTTGAAATGGACGCCTGCAACCCGTTTCAAAAAAGCTGGGACAGGGGTATGTTTATCACTGTGTTACATCACCTTTCCTTCAAACAACACTCGATAAGCGTTTGGGAACTGAGGACACTAATTGTTGAAGCTTTGTAGGTGGAATTCTTTCCCTTTCTTGCTTGATGTACAAATTCAGTTGTTCAACAGTCTGTGGTCTCCGTTGTTGTATTTTGCACTTCATAATGCGCCACACATTTTCAATGGGCGACAGGTCTCCTGCACTCTTTTACTATGAAGCCACGCTGTTGTAACATGTGCAGAATGTGGCTTGGCATTGTCTTGCTGAAATAAGCAGGGACGTCCCTGAAAAAGACGTTGCTTGGATGGCAGCATGTGTTGCTCCAAAACCCGGATGTACCTTTCAGCATTGATGGTGCCATCACAGATGTGTAAGTTGCCCATGCCATGGGCACTAACACACCCCCATACCATCACAGATGCTGGGTTTTGAACTTTGCGCTGGTAACAATCTGGATGGTCTTTTTCCTCTTTTGTCCGGAGGACACGGTATCCATGATTTCTATAAACAATTTGAAATGTGGACTCATCAGACCACAGCACACTTTTCCACTTTGCTTCTGTCCATTTCAAATGAGCTCGGGTCTAGAGAAGGCGGCAGCAGTTCTGGATGTTGTTGATGTATGGCTTTCGCTTTATATGGTAGAGTTTTAACTTGTACTTGTAGATGTAGCGACGAACTGTGTTTACTAGCAATGGTTTTCTGAAGTGTTTCTGAGCCCACGCGGTAAGATCCTTTACACAATGATGTCTGTTTTTAATGCAGTGCCGCCTGAGTGATCGAAGGTCATGGGCATTCAATGTTGCCGCTTACGTGTAAAAAGTTCTCCATATTATGGACTGTAGATGATGGAATCCCTAAATTCCTTGCAATTGAACATTGAGAAACGTTGTTCTTAAACTGTTGGACTGTTTTTTTCACGCAGTTTTTCACAAAGTGGTGAACCTCGCCCCATCTTTACTTGTGAACGGCTGAGCCTTTTGGGGATGCTCCTTTTATACCCAGTCATGACACTCACAATTAATGTCCTCAGTTCCCAAACTCTTATTGAGTGTTGTTAGCAGGAAAGGTGATGTAACAGAGTGGTAAACATACCACTGTCCCAGCTTTTTTGAAATGTGTTTCAGACATCCATTTCAAAATGAGCAAATATTTGCACAAAAACAATAAAATTTATCAGTTTGAACATTAAATATCTTGCCTTGGTGGTGTATTCAATTGAATATAGGTTGAAGCGGATTTGCGAATAATTGTATTCTGTTTCATTTACATTTTACACAACGTCCCAACTTTATTGTAATTGGGGTTGTACTATCCAGGACATTTTGGCATACAGTCAGTTTGCATCTGTGTATCGTGTGCCAAAAGCCTTTGTTCCTCATTCTGATACTCAGTTTAAAGCAGATTCTCCTAAGTGTGACTGTATGCCTAAATACATTGCATTTGTGATTGGCTGAAAGTAATGAGCTCAAATTAGCTGTTGAACAGGTGTACCTAATGAATTGTGTGGCAATTTTATGGATCTCAGTGACATGCAGTGCCAGTTAAGTTATTAAAAGTCTATTAACCAACATAAAAAGGTGTGATTTTGTGATTTAAAGAAAAAAGCACAAGACAAAGTGACAGTAGAGAGCTGTGACTTCTGCTTTTATAATACTTTTAACCAATGTGCTCTGGAAGCGTGTGAGTAAAATGGAAAGTACAGTGTGTTCTCTTTTAATAGTCTTCAGAGTTCAGGCCTTTGGGTGTCTCTGTCAAAGCAGAGGTCTTTCCCAGGGTTTTTCCAGGCCAGGATGACTTTAGACGACCGTCCTCGAGACACCTTCATCACACTCCCTGTAAGTACAAAAGTCAGAAGAGCTTCCATCCAACACAACTGCACCATTAAGTGTGGACTGTTTTGTTTTGAACCACATTGTTTATTCATGATCACGTTGCTTTGGTTGCTCTCACAGATGCATGACTAAAAAAAAAAAATGTAAATGATCATTAAAGATCTACTTTCAACTCAGATTTTCTTACAACGCAGCAAATACATTTGTGGCCCCTCAAGCTTTTACATATTTGTCATATCCTTTATATGGCAGATATTCTGTAATGTTATAATGCAATTGTGTCCTGGTTTTCAGTCTTTCTTTTAATCTAAAAAGGAATTATAAAACATTTTTGATCAAAATTATATTTATTCAGACAATCCATGTCTGATACTTACAAATCAGTTTTTATTTATTTCAGTAACAGTGGAAAAAATACATATTTAAAAAAATAACTTATTTTTGAGTGAATTCTGTATTACAGTATGCTAAATAATTTTAACACCAAAATATAGATGAAGTGGCGACTTGGTAATATTGTGATCAACAACAAATAATGAAGTCATCATAATCAGGGTCTTTTTTTCCTGTATCATTTGTTACTTTTATGTTTTTGTTTGCTGCAAAATGCAAACAAATATCTTGCTTATAGATGTGTAATATGCTAAATATTTTGTGTAGAAACACTCAACATTTGTTGATTACTAAAATATCTCAAAATTATAACTGTCAAAATGAGACCCGCAATTATGGAATAACTAGCGTGTTGCCCATGGAGATCCATGGGCTCTAGATTGGGTAGTGTTTATAAAATAGGTAGCTGACATTTTTCAAGGGCGGTAATAAATTATGCAAAGTTTCTATAATGAGTTGGAATGGCTTGTGAGTCCAGAATGTTTTTAGAACCTTAGACCTCAGCTGTTTTTAAAGGAAGAAATCAACCCTTTTATATCCTGTTAATTATGTAATTTTGTAATGCTAACTTACTGTCATAATGTATTTATAAATTGTTTAGGTTCTTGTTATCATATACACACCATTATTATTATTATTATTATTATTGCTATTTTGTTATTTAATTTTTAAATTAACCACAATGGAAATAAGTGTTTTTAACATTCTGGTGTCATCCATGTATTTTTAATGTATTTACAATTATATTATGTTTTTACATTAAACTTACAAAATAAAATCATGCATGCATACACGTACACAGATGCCACATCATTTGAATGTAATTATCAACATCCATCGTTCAGTATTGTTGGCTAATATCTGTAATTTCTCCAAAAATATTAGTCCTATCAATCTTCCATGTTGGCGGCGTTCATCCTTGACCCACAATGCATAAGTATGCCAAATGGCAGATGTCAGCTCTCCTCAGTTTGTCCATAATCAAAGTTAGAAGCATGCATGTGCAGTTGCGCACATGCATAGACGTACACAGAGGCCACTTGGCTTTTAATATATAGATAACCAACAAATTGGTTGTAGTAGCAATATCGGTTGCAAATGCAATCTTCACATACAACTTATGTTTTGAGCACACTGCCTTGTACATTGTACACACGGCATGGGCCCTTGTGGACAGATTCTGTATCAGAATAGTCTGACATCAGATATCAGATATAGTGTGATCTTCATTGTCCAATGCCAACTCATCTCTGTGAGCCAAGTTGTTTTCATTATCACTGTAGACATTAAGTATCTGCATAAAGGCTTCCGCAGCACTAAATCTTGCTACTCTGTCTGTAAGGGCCCCTTCACACATAGTACGTATAAATACAAATCAGGGCAAATCATGGCGGAACAGCTCGTATAAGTGAACCATGAAAACATAGAGCCGACAGGCAGGAGCGAACGATCCCGCTGAGACAGTTTCGTGCACACAATGCTGTCATGCTAACGGGAACACAGTGCGAGCAACTGGAGCATGTGTAACTACATCACGCAGCTGCTGGTGAAAAAAATACATGCCACCTATGGGATTCGAACCTGCAATTTACAAAAGCTGTGATTGCCAGCCAGAAACTTTACCACTGCTCTACCATCGCTGTCCTGTAAAAGGTGCGGAAAAATGCCTGAAATCAACAAGGAGATGGATGTATTAAAAAAAAAAAAAAACACACATACCATTAAAAAAAAAAATGCATTTTATTGAATGTCTCTTATCAAACGGACAGTACAAGTACAACCCCAATTCCAATGAATTTGGGACGTTGTGTGAAATGTAAATAAAAAACAGAATACAATGATTTTCAAATCCTCTTCAACCTATATTCAATTGAATACACCACAAAGACAAGATATTAAATGTTCAAACTTATAAACTTTATTGTTTTTGTGCAAATATTTGCTCATTTTGAAATGGGTGCCTGCAACACATTTCAAAAAAGCTGGGACAGTGGTATGTTTTCCACTGTTACATCACATTTTCTTCTAACAACACTCAGTAAGCGTGGGTATAAAAGGAGCATCCCCAAAAGACTCAGCCGTTCACCAGCAAAGATGGGGTAAGGATCACCACTTCATGAACAACTGCTTGAAAAAATAGTCCAACAGTTTAAGAACAATGTTTCTCAACGTTCAGTTGCAAGGAATTTAGGGATTCCATCATCTACAGTCCATAATATAATCAGAAGATTCAGAGAATCTGGAGAACTTTCTACACGTAAGCGGCAAGGCCAACAATCAACATTGAATGCCCGTGACCTTCGATCCCTCAGACAGCACTGCATTAAAAACCAACATCATTGTGTCAAGGATCTTACCGTGTGGGCTCAGGAACACTTCAGAAAACCATTGTCAGTAAACACAGCTAAGCACAACGGAGACCTCGGACTGTTGAACAACTGAAGTCGTACACCAAGCAAGAAAGGGAAAGAATTCCACCTACCAAGCTTCAACAATTAGTGTCCTCAGTTCCCAAATGCTTATTGAGTGTTGTTAGAAGGAAAGGTGATGTAACACAGTGGTAAACATACCACTGTCCCAGCTTTTTTGAAACGTGTTGCAGGCATCCATTTCAAAATGAGTAAATATTTGCACAAAAACAATAAAGTTTATCAGTTTGAACATTAAATATCTTGTCTTTGTGGTGGCGAATTTAACAACTAAACATGTGATGGACAACAGATTGGATGCTATTTGACAATGTTTGGACAACAGAAAACAGGAGATAAACACATGCTGTAGTGAACAGTGTTTTTTTTTCACAGGAAGCCCTCAGCTTGTGGTGTGTACCATAAAGAATTTTAAATTCAAAAAAAGAAAGCTGGACAAATAAACGTGTAATGGACAACATATTAGACATTATTTGATGCAGATGAATTTGATGCGACATGTGTACAGTGTCGGAGGCAGTTCCAATTTTTCACGATTGGCATGCAGTTCCTCCTTTGTGTGCTAGTCAACTTAAATCATGTGCTGTGTGAAGGGGCCCTGAGCCATGGCTCACCGTAAAACATTACAGTGTGGGGATTGTACGTAGAAGGTCTTGTAATCCAGTGCAGTCATCCATGAACACACTGTGAAACAGATGAGGCAATGGATGGATGCTGGCCCTGCACCCCAGGGTGCCAAACTTATCTTGTGATGCCCTGCCTGTGGCACCAATGACTGCATGCTCACCTCAATACTGCACTTTGTTTTTTATGCTATTCTGTTTTTTCTATTTCCTGTTTCTTCAGCTTGGTAAAACTTTGTAAAAAACAACAAACCCCCCCCGTAACAATTAGAATGGCCTAAGCAGTGGGTCACCTCTGAGTCTGGTTTGCTTGAGGTTTCTTCCTCAACATCATCAGAGGGAGTCTTTCCTCACCACTGTTGCCTGTGTGCTTACTCAAGGAGGTTGGTAAGGTTAGACCTAAAGCCCAGGTTACACAGACGGTTTTGTCGGCGGGTAGTACGTAGACCGAAGTTCGCGGTAGTTCCGGCTGTTTTCATGGTGGAAAGGGGCGGAGCATTTCGCCGGCGTTTTGAGTGCCGTACTAGCCGCAAATCCGCGGATAAAATGCTGCTAAATCCACCGAATAAAGCGGTGTTTTGATGCCGTAGCATCCGGCACACATCAGGCAACGGGGGTTAATACCCAGTTCTATCCTTTACAATCACAGGTTAAGATGCGCGTGAGAACGGCGGTGTTCTGCTGCCGCCGATAATGCCCTGTGTACCGCTGGATTTATCCAGGCAAATCCTGCGTTACTCCAGGAACTTTTGCATATAGGCACCGCCCCCAGAGTATAATAGGCTGAAGCAGCTGTCACTGCAGGGGGAGGGAGCTCATCCTCAGCCTTTTCTTTTCCTCTCATTTTCCCCTCCTCAACGTGTTGCTCGTCTCCACCACAGGCCTCTCCTCTGCTTCTGAACCAGACCTCTTGGTAAGTCCTTGCCTCTGCCAATTTTCTTTTAGGAGGCATACTGGAGCTTCTCTGCAAAAATATCTGGAGCTGGCCACGAGTGAGAGGCCTGCATGCAGCGCGCTAGCGTTTTTATACTTTCCGCCGCCTATCGGCCATTTGGAACGCCGTTTAAGCGGGAGGTGGCGTTTAGAACGGCATACTCTCCGCTAGCGCCGCCGTTTTGTCTTCCTCTGTCGCCAGTTAAAACGCCTTTGAGGACGCCAATGTGGGCTCTATCGCCGTTTTACATGCCGTTGGTTAGGGATACAACGCCGGCCGCCAATTATGGCGGTGTAAACTGCGGCACTACAGGAAGGGGCAGGATGAAATGGCGATTAAAAAGTATTAAACGCAGTTGTTCGCGTTGTCTCCGTCGTCACGCCAATTCTCCGGGAACGCTCCCGGAATTATTCAACATGTTGAATAATTTTTTTGACAATTCCCGGTAAAGCCGGAACTAAGCCACGCCCCCTAGTGCCGGCGATAACAACGGCATGTGATCCCTAAGATGGCCAAAAACTCTTCCGGGACGCTTCCGGGAGCTCTTACTGTCTATGTGTAACCGGGGCTTTACTCTTGTGAAGTGCCTTGAGGCAGGTTTGTTGTGATATGGTGCTGTATAAATAAAATAAACTGAATTGAAATTAAAGGTTACAATAAAATTCATGGAAGGAAAGATTTTTCTGATTACAAATATCACAATGGCAAATATAAGGGCCCCTTCACACATAGTACGAATAAGTACAACTCAGGGCGACTCACAGCGGAACAGCTCGTATGAGCGAACCACGAAATCATCAAGCTGACGGGCAGGCATGCACGATGCCACTGCGATGGTTCATGCATGCGGGAACACAGTGCGAGGAGTTTCTGCCTGGCTCTGATTATGAGTCAGAAACTTCACCACTGAGCTACCAACGCTGTCCTGTGAAAGGTGCAGGAAAATGCCTGATATCAAGAAGGACATGGATGTATTGAACAAAAATAAAACCACACATCATACAAAAAAACTGTATTTTATTGAAATCCTCTTATCAAGCGGGTAATACAAGTATGATCTGTCTGTTCCTCTGTAGATGACCCATGGTCACAGACATACAGTCATGAAATGACATGAAAGAGAAGCAGTTCGCTCTTCTCATGTCCACATCTGCTGGCGGCATGTCCAACTGGCCCTGCGTGCGTGTCCTGCCCAACATGCGTCTTGTGGATGTCACGCCACACAACAGACACAACATCATGTGGAACAGAGCTCACGTGGGTGGCGTGACATTCATATCGCCCGTTGTGTGTTATGATCTGACAGTCCAGATCACCCGGGGTAGCCTGTCAATGTGCACAGCATGCGTGTGCTCACTGCAGCCCATTGCAACAGCGATATATGTTTTTACGTATGTCCACATGATGACAGCAAGCAGACACGCACGTCACAGTGGACACTTGTTAGTTCATGTCCGTCCAAACACGGTACATGTTCCCCAGCCATGACGTCCAGAACCACAGATCTCCACAGCCGCTCCTGTGGGCAGACATACCTCCTGTCAATTCAGCGGACACACCAACGTGTCATTGTGTCTGCTTGCGATTGAGATTTTAGATCCAGCACGACAGTGATTGTCTGCTGACTGTTGTCGTGTTAGCAGCGCAAATGGCCACACATTTTCTAAGTGCCATGCAAGTGGTGTTAGATGTTCGTGCGTGTCAGATGGAATTTGTCTGACACCTGCCGTGAGAGGGTTCGATGAGCTTGCACAGCGCACACTCTGTCTTTCAGCCGCTGGTGTGCGCAAATAGTTGTAACAACAGGTCTACGAACCGTTAGATGCAGCTACGATTTTACACTTATTGCATATGATTTCTGCTTCATGTGCACTTCATGCGCAATTGGACCACATTCGCGCTATGTGTGAAGGGGCCCTAAATATTCCACCAAGATCATGACCTCACTTAGTCGCTTGAAGGTTAAAGATGTCTCTGTGTATTTCAGTAATTCAAAATATTTTCAGTCCTATTCTTTATAACCTCTCGGAATCACCAAAAGACTAAAAATGTTTGGTTATTATCCTAATAAATGTTCATTGAGTCTTGACTCTGCACTACATAGATCTGTAATGTACTTTTGCAAATTAGATTTATTCCCCAGAGAAATGCCTCTTTTAGAAGCTTTATTGGCTGCTGACCCACTTATAATTCACTGGATGCTTTTACTCAATGATATTTTATTTATTCTTGAGAAATTCTTGAAAGGCTCTTTATAGCAAAAGATGTTATCTTGATGATCCAATTTTTATGTGGTAACATAATGCACTTATCAGTTCATTAAATCAGTTGTCTCTTGACCGACTGATTCCCTCCTTGTGGTATATTATGCTTTTAATATTCTAACAGATTTTTAGTGCTGAGAATCAAAGCCTGGTGCCTCAATGTAGACACTGTAGCAGCACTAACAAAGTCCAGTGGTCCAGCACTAAGTCAAGTCCACTGGTTTTTGGAGAGTGACAGAATTTTTCACTCACTTGGTCCAAAGGTTCAGTGAGCTTATGCTGCGGACTTGTCTGTCGGCAGTTGCAACATCTTCTTCTCCGAAAGTACTGGACCATTGAAGTTGAAACTTGGTGTGTGTGTACCTACCCATGAGGACACCAACATTTGTTCAAGGCGTTCCAAACTGACTTCAAATATGGCCACCATAGCAGCCATTATGAATATCTCATATATACCCATTTGTCAGCCATTTATGCAGCAATTGAGCTGAAATGTGCTACATGGGTAGCAATGAGCAATTCTAAAAACATATCTGGCAGGTTTTGCAAAATTTTCAAAAGGATTCAAAGGATTCAAAATAATTTTATTGTCATATGCACAAACATGTTCCCTGCACAATGAAATGTGTTTACTGTATTTAACCTATCCTAATTGCCAGTTAGGAGCAGAAGTCGTCTTTAGACGCCCGGGGACCAGCTCCAGATGTATATCCTGCCTTAGGTCAACAGCAGGGCTAAGCAAACCATGACCGGCCTCATGACGACAGACAACACACACATAACACACAGAAGCTGGCCCGGTACATGAACACATATAAAAAGCACACACAAGGTAAAGGTATTTTGATCTTGATATAACCCCTGGACTGTGACCACACCTAGTTTTCTAGTTGTCACTTTAAACAGAATCTTCTCCAAAACCACTGAATCAATGGAGCGGAAATTTGGTGTCCTTGTCCCTACCCATGAGGACACCAAAGATTTTTGAGGCATTCTGATTTGATTTCAAATATATGGTCGCCATCTTGAAAATCACATATACTGTCTTTTGTCAACCATTTATGCAACATTTAAGCAGACATCTGCTACATGGGTAGCAATGAGCAAACCCAAAAATTACATCTGATGGTTTTTGTGAATTTTTAGCTCACTTGGACCAGTGGTCTTGTTGGCTTATGTCCGTGGGTCCCCTGTCTGTAGGTATCAGCGGCGGTGTAAACATGTTCTTCGAAACCTCTGAGCTCGTGAAGCTGAACATTGGCATAAATGTTCAGTCCTATAAGGGCACCAAAGTTTGTTCAAAACATTCCATTCTGATGTCAAACATGGCTGCCATGGTGGCCATATTGAAAATGCCACCTCAAGCCATTGGTCAGCAGTTTTTAAAGACATTCAGCTGAAATTTGGTACAATTGTACCTTGTAAAGGTAGCTCCAAAACATATCCAATGAGGTTTTAAAATTTAAAAATTTTGAACTTGATACGACCTTTGAATTATGGCTATGCCCACTTTTCTCGCTGAAATTGTGATGTCTTCTATCATCCAGGTGAGCTTCAGTGCCCGTGGCATTATTTTTGTAATTTTGCATGTACACCACCACAATGGGATTGAAATGAACAATCCAGATGTGCTCCAAGGGAGAAAATTCTGTATAGGCCCTTGGTACCACTGCTTTCCCAGGATTCTGTAGTGTGAAGTGGATGACAGTGTGTGACTTTCCCTCATAGACTGGAACAAGGCAGATTTACTACATTTTTACAGGCCACAATTAAATGACCAAACTAAATATCAGTAGTGTTGTGAATGCAAATAATTAATTATACACACAAAAAAATTCAGCATGTAAGTAAGGGGATAATACATGGACATTTCTAAAGCCTGGTTCACACGGCAAGATAATTAGACCGATATCAGACCCGATCTTCCTCTTCTGACAATCTTTTGTCTTTTACATCACCAGTCACAGCTTCATAGTGTGGTGAAACAGAGAAATATGCTTAGAAAAAAAACAGATAACATTTAGCATTGAGTCTTCCATGTGCCATCTGTCAAACTGTAACTGAAATTTCATATCTTGTTTTAAAGGAAATAGTTTTCTGTGCCACTCCACCATGCATGTGTGACTGGTTATGTGCAACAGACAAAGGTTGCGCTATGCACGGTTTCTCCAGTCACAACAATAGAAAGCTATATCTTCTTCAGATTTGTTGTAAGTCACTTGGTGACCTGCCACAGCAGTTGTCTCTTTGCATAGTCACTCGGTTTTTGAGAACTACTGAAAAAGATATAGAGTAAAATTTACTTGAAAAAAAGAATCTTGGTAGCAATTTGCACACAGAAATTCTTGTAAATGTAACTGCTTATATTCTGTTGCTTTTGTAAGCAAATGTTACTCACTTGTCCTTCATAAAATGTGCTTGAACAGTGTCCCAAAACTGATAAAGTGGAAAAAAAAAAACAGTGGGTTGTCATCTCACAAATCACATGTACCACCTCATTTTTACTGATTAAGGACATTGATGTACAAAAACAGGATTTGAACCTGTGATTTAATACAGTCAATGATTTAATAATATGTTGCAAGATGACAGGAATTCCAAAAACTTCTTTTTATTAGACTGGACACAGATTTGAAGAACAATTTACTAAAGCTTTCTAAGTATGATTTACAGGCAAAAAAAAGAGAATATTCTCAGTTAAATTAACTTTCATTTCTGTGTGCAAATTATTACCAAGATTTTTGTTTTTATGACTTGCATTTTTTTTTATTTTATAATATACGAGGGCTGTCAATAAAGTAAGGGTCCTTTTTATTTTTTTCAAAAACTATATGGATTTCATTCATATGTTTTCACGTCAGACATGCTTGAACCCTCGTGCGTATGCGTGAGTTTTTCCACGCCTGTCGGTGACGTCATTCGCCTGTGAGCACTCCTTGTGGGAGGAGTCGTCCAGCCCCTCGTCGGAATTCCTTTGTCTGAGAAGTTGCTGAGAGACTGGCGCGTTGTTTGATCAGAATTTTTTCTAAACCTGTGAGACACATCGAAGTGGACAAGGTTCGAAAAATTAAGCTGGTTTTCAGTGAAAATGTTAACGGCTGATGAGAGATTTTGAGGTGATTCTGTCGCTTTAAGGACTTCCCACAGTGCGAGACGTCGCGCAGCGCTCTCAGCCGCCGTCGTCAGCCTGTTCAAGCTGAAAACCTCCACATTTCAGGCTCTATTGATCCAGGACGTCGTGAGAGAACAGAGAAGTTTCAGAAGAAGTCTGTTTCAGAATTTTATCCGGATATTCCACTGTTAAAGGAGATTTTTTTAATGAAAGACGTGCGAACGGATCCGCGCGTCGGGACGCAGCCGACGCGGTGTGGCGGCACAGGAAAAACACCTCCGTGTTGATAACCATTTGTAAAATCCAGGCGGCTTTTGATGGCTTTCAGTGGAGTGAGTATATGAGAAATTGTTTAACAGGCAGGACATGTTCCAACTTGTCCTTAAGGCTTTCAACAGAGGTGTTTTTCCTGTGGCGGAGCGTCGCGGCGGCTGCGTCCTGACGCGCGGACCCGTCCGCACGTCTTTCATTAAAAAAAAATCTCCTTTAACAGTGGAATATCCGGATAAAATGCTGAAACCGACTTCTTCTGAAACTTCTCTGTTCTCTCACGACGTCCTGGATCAATAGAGCCTGAAATGTGGAGGTTTTCAGCTTGAACAGGCTGACGACGGCGGCTGAGAGCGCTGAGCGACGTCTCGCACCGTGGGAAGTCCTTAAAGCGACAGATTCACCTTAAAATCTCTCATCAGTCGTTAAAATTTTCACTGAAAACCAGCTTAATTTTTCGAACCGTGTCAACTTCAATGTGTCTCACAGGTTTAGAAAAAATTTTGATCAAACAACGCGCCAGTCTCTCAGCAACTTCTCAGACAAAGGAATTCCGACGAGGGGCTGGACGACTCCTCCCACAAGGAGTGCTCACAGGCGAATGACGTCACCGACAGGCGTGGAAAAACTCACGCATGCGCACAAGGGTTCAAGTATGTCTGATGTAAAAACATATGAATGAAATCCATATAGTTTTTGAAAAAAATAAAAAGGACCGTTACTTTATTGACAGCCCTCGTACAAATCAGTAGCATCACCAAAAAATACAGAATACCTTCTATTCCAACACAGAATACAAGGAATGGTCAACTTAACCAAAAAGTGCCTATGAACTTGTAGATTTCACAGAAATAGATATATCATGTCATAATAAATAATATAAGACCTGGACAATAATGGTAATAACAAAAGCATTAACGAAAAAGCAAGAGAAGTAGTAATAAACAATAATCCCATAATAATCATATCTCCACCCTGTTCCTAACAAGTCTGAGCATCCACTTGGTACATGTCCCACTTCAGAAAGTACGGTTCTGTTCTGTTCTGCACCCTATATGACATCCTTTCATATGGAGCTGCTTTGCCTAATTTAGTCACCCAGTCCTGGAAAGAAGGTTCACCATGTTTCTCCAGTTTCTGAGAATAATCTGTCATCCAATCATGATAGCCGTTTGCATCCAAGATTTTTGTGGCTGAGGAAAAGCAGACAACACTTTACAGTCTCCTAATATATATAGCTTAGGGCAGAGTACAGAATGTCTTTTTAGGCCTCTGACAATGTAACTGTGAATCTTCATGCAGTATTGATTAATCTTAGGGCATGACCACAACACATGTTCTTAAGTGTTGAGTGTTATTCCACACAACACTTCCAACAAGTATCTGTATCTTTTAAACCAAGTCTGAAGAGCCTACTTGGGGTCCAATAAAATAGGTGCAGAATCTTAATTTGAATAAGCATAACTATCAATTTCCACAAACCATATCCTTTTCCTGTTTTTCATATAATACCTCCAAGTCTCTTTCCCAGGAAAGTCTCAGGGCTGAGATCCCTGTCTCCCCTCACATTTCATCAGCATCCTATAATACTTAGCTGCTTTGTGACCTTCACCCAGTACCTGGAGGATTTTACCAGGATTGCTCTTTCTGCCCAGTCCTTCTGGATAAATACTTTTTTATTAATGTTTAACTTAGGATTTAACCAAATGCTAGCAACTTTGTTTAAATGAGCGTCAAAATCTATCAGCCTTGAGATCCTTCTCTATACACCTTTAGGGTGAAATATGATTAGATGAGCAGATAATTTAGCGGACAGACACTGGAGGAGAGGGAGGGGGGCTAACACAGACTGCTCCATGGAGGGGAGGGCGGCTGCTTCTGGAGGTCAAGCCCAATGTGCGAAGTGCCTTAGATTAAATGTATAATAGTAATATACTAACTTTTGAAGTCCTAATCCTCCACTGTTGACTGGCTTCCTCATTTTCCATTTCACAGAAATTCTTTAAATATATTGGTAAGTCATTTGAAGTAAAATTCTGGGATATTTAATGGCAAAGAATGAAGCAGATAGTTAATCCTGGGGATATAATTCATTTTAATGACCTTAACTTTTCCCCAGATACAGTGATGACCACTGTTTTGCAGCAGTGTCCAGTCCATTTATTAAGGGGTCAGAATTCACCTTAATAATATCCTTTAATTTAGGAGGAAAAAAATACCATGGTATTTTAGCCCATGTTTTGGCCATCTAAATCTTACATCTTGAAAGAGTGTCAATGTCCAAAACTTTGTTAAAGGAAGAGCGAGATTTATCATAGCTAACCTTACATCCTGAGATTTTTGAAAACGTGTTAATTGTGTTTAACAATGAGGGTATTGTTACCACAGGGTCTGACAGCAGTAGCAGAATATCATCAGTGAACATCATTAATTTGTGGGCAGAGCCATTATACACTGCCCCTGGAAAATTATCATCACCCCTAATTGCAGCTGCCAGAGGCTCCATCATCAAACAAAACAGTAGAGAGCTAAGGGGTGAACCCTGATGTGTACCTCTCCCCAACTCAAAATATGAAGAGATGTATTTGTTACTTTGTACTACTGCTTCTGGCCCATTATACAACAAGCATATGCACTTTATCAAAATTTCTCCAAAAATTTCTAAAGTCCTGAACAATAATCCCCATTCCACCCTATCAAACACATATTCAGCATCAAGCGATACAGCAGCAATTGCTGAATTAGAATCTGAGACTGCCAACATAATATTAATGATTGATTGAATTCTTTGTCATTGCACAAAATACAACGAAATTGGATAGCAGTCCTCTTGGTGCTCTAATATATATATATATATATATATATATATATATATATATATATATATATATATATATATATATATATATATACGAGATCTGTGAGAAAAGTATCCGACCTTATTATTTTTTTAAAAAACCATATGGATTTGAATCACGTGTGATTACATCAGCCAAGCTTGAACCCTCGTTGGCATGCGAGAGTTTTTTCACGCCTGTCGCTGACGTCATTCGCCTGTGAGCACGCCTTGTGGAAGGAGTGGTCCAGCCCCCTCGTCGGATTTTCATTGTCTGAGAAGTTGCTGAGAGACTGGCGCTGTGCTTGATCAAAGTTTTTTCAAAAACTGTGAGGCACATCCGAATGGACATCATTCGAGAAATTCAGCTGGTTTTTGGTGAAAATTTTAACGGCTGATGAGAGATTTTGGATTGTTTCTATCGCTGTAAGGACTTCCCACGGAGCGGGACGTCGCGCAGCGCTCCGAGGTGACGTCGTCATCCTGTTTCAAGCTGAAAACCTCCAAATTTAAGCCTCTGTTGACCCAGGACGTCGTGAGAGAACAGAGAAGTTTCAGAAGAGCTCTGAATCAGCAGTTTATCCGGACATTCCACTGTTAAAGGAGATTTTTTTAATGAAAGACGTGCGGACGGATTGGCGCGTCGGCTTGCAGCCGGCGCCGCGCGCCCGCCACAGGAAAAACACCTCCGTTGGAAGCCTTAAGGACAGGTTGGAACATGCCCTGCTGTTAAACAATTTCTCAGATACTCACTCAACTGAAAGCCACCAAAGCCACCTGGATTTTATAAATGGTTATCAACACGGAGGTATTTTTCCTGTGGCGGGCGTGCGCCAATCCATCCGCAGGTCTTTCATTAAAAAAATCTCCTTTAATAGTGGAATGTCCGGATAAACTGCTGATTCCGAGCTCTTCTGAAACTTCTCTCATGATGTCCTAGGTCAACAGAGGCTTAAATTTGGAGGTTTTCAGCTTGAAACAGGATGACGACGTCGCCTCGGAGCGCTGCGCGACGTCCCGCTCCGTGGGAAGTCCTTACAGCGATAGAAACAATCCAAAATCTCTCATCAGCCATTAAAATTTACACCGAAAACCAGCTGAATTTCTTAAATGATGTCCACTTGGATGTGCCTCACAGCTTTTGAAAAAAGTTTGATCAAGCACAGCGCCAGTCTCAGCAACTTCTCAGACAATGAAAATCCGACGAGGGGGCTGGACCACTCCTTCCACAAGGCGTGCTCACAGACGAATGACGTCACCGACAGGCATGAAAAAACTCACGCATGCGCACGAGGGTTCAAGCTTGGCTGATGTAATCACACGTGATTCAAATCCATATAGTTTTTTTAAAAATTAAAACTGTCGGTTTCTTTTCTAATAGACCTCGTGTGTGTGTGTATATATATATGTGTGTATATGTGTGTGTATATGTGTGTGTGTATATGTGTGTGTGTATGTGTGTGTGTATATGTGTGTGTGTATATATATGTGTAGAGTACTAAAATAATATAAGACAGTACAAAAAAAACCTGCACCTCCATCACCCCTCACTGCCCCATCCCCAGAAACCCCACATACATACACATACATTCTCCATACTCAATTGGAATAGCAAGTGAGGTAGACTGGAAAAAGTGCATAAACTAAATGCAGTCCGACCCTCAGAAGGGCTCAGTCTGTCAGATCTAGATGGACCATGTGTGAAAATGATTGGAAATGTTGACTGTCCATATTGCAGTGGGGTAGAAACTGTTTTTGAATCTATTTGTGCATGATTTGATGGACCTGAAACGTTTACCAGAGGGCAGCAGTACAAACATATGATGACCAGGGTGTGAGGGGTCCTTCATAATGCTTTGAGATCTGGTGATGCAGTGAGAGATGAAGATGTCCTGCAGGGAGGGAAGGGCGCAGTCTATGCAGACATCTAATGTCTGCAGAGCTGTGTCCCTGAATGAAACCCACCTGATCTTCTTTCACTACAGAGGTCATTACCTTCTCTAGTCTGGTTGCAAGTACTTTGGACAACATTTTAGCATGTAATGTAATAAGGGAAATTGGACAATAGTTCTTACAGCAGCAAGGATCCTTTTCCTTTTTAAGAACCAGCGTTGTCAAAGCTTTTGATAGAGTAGCTGGTAAATCCCCCTTTATAAATGCTTCATTATACATACTGAGTAGCAGAGGCACCAGTTCAGTGGCATAACATTTTAAAAATATAGCTGTAAAGCCATCTAGTCCCAGGGCCTTTCCAGTTGGTAGTGCTTTAATTTCTTCACTAGTTATCGACAGATCAAGGTCCATCTTTGGTGATTTGGATAAACTGGTTAGATCAGTCCTTGAAAAAACATTTCCATATCCTCTTCCTTGCACTGATTGTCTGCTCTATATAAATTCACATAAAAGTCTCTAGACATATTGTTAATATCTGCTGTTTAATTCTTCTCTCTTCTGATCTAACTGCCAAATAACAGATGAGAGCTCTTTCTGTTTTAAACAGATTGCCGATAATTTGCCTACTTTGTCGCTTGATTCATAATACCTTTGTCTCATTCTTAAAAGTGAGAATTCCACTTTCTGTGACAATATGCAATTGTAATCATATTTGAGTTATGTGTGAGTGATTAAATCTTCTAAATTTAAATTATTTTTTTAATTTGGCCTCACAGTTCTTGATCTTGTCTTCAGTCTCAACCTGCTTTACAATACTCTTTTTACAAGAGGCATGTTTGATAATATAGCCTCTCAATATCACCTTTAACACCTCCCAGGCAATCCCTGCAGAGGGTGGTGTAGATTCATTTAACTCAATATATACTTTAAATACCCCTTCAAATTCTAGTAATAGGGATGACTTAAATCTCCATCTTGGCATTTGTATCCTGTTGCTAAAAGGTAGCATCTCCAAGCTAACTGATGCATGGTCTGAAACTAAAATACTTCCAATACAACTGGAAATCACGGACTGTAGGAGGTTTTTGGAAATGAGAAAAAACCTATCCGGGAGAATGTTGAATCTGTGACAGAAAAAAATGTGGAATCTCTTCCTTTTGAATTTAACATTCTCCACACTTCCATATGCTCCAAAGACTCAAACAAACCTCTCACTGCTAATGCTCTAGGCAGCCTTCTTGGAACAGTACTACTACAACCCCTGGCAATAATTATGGAATCACTGGCCTCGGAGGATGTTCATTCAGTTGTTTAATTTTGTAGAAAAAAAGCAGATCACAGACATGACACAAAACTAAAGTCATTTCAAATGGCAACTTTCTGGCCTTAAGAAACACTATACAAAATCAGGAAAAATAATTGTGGCAGTCAGTAACGGTTACTTTTTTAGACAGAGCAGAGGGAAGAAAATATGGACTCACTCAATTCTGAGGAATAAATTATGGAATCACCCTGTAAATTTTCATCCACAAAACTAACACCTGCATCAAATCAGATCTGCTCGTTAGTCTGCATCTAAAAAGGAGTGATCACACCTTGGAGAGCTGTTGCACCAAGTGGACTGACATGAATCATGGCTCCAACACAAGAGATGTGAATTGAAACAAAGGAGAGGATTATCAAACTCTTAAAAGAGGGTAAATCATCACGCAATGTTGCAAAAGATGTTGGTTGTTCACAGTCAGTTGTGTCTAAACTCTGGACCAAATACAAACAACATGGGAAGGTTGTTAAAGGCAAACATACTGGTAGACCAAGGAAGACATCAAAGCATCAAGACAGAAAACTTAAAGCAATATGTCTCAAAAATGCACAACAAAACAAATGAGGAACAAATGGGAGGAAACTGGAGTCAACGTCTGTAACCGAACTGTAAAAAAACGCCTAAAGAAAATGGGATTTACATACAGAAAAGCTAAATGAAAGCCATCATTAGTCCCAAGGTGTAGAACAAAACGCTACAGGAGTAGTTTTGTCCCAACAGCAATTGTGCAACTGAACACATCTTAGTAGGTTTGCATATGGTTATATTTAGATATTTATATACTTATTTATTTATTTGCCCTTTGCACACTAGTTTTAAGCTGACCATCTTTTTAGTGGTTTTAAGGTTGTGAGTCCTTGGTGGTGTTTAACTTGTTTTGTGTATGTTCTTTGTTAGTATTTTTAGTGTTTTTTTATTGTTGTTGTTGTGTTGACTAACATGGACGCCTTTTTTCTGTTTTCTGTTTGCTGCAAGCCAAATCTACCTGCGGGTACAAATAAAGTTACCTTAACCTGAACCTGAGTACTGTTTGTCACTCATTAAGTCCATGCCTCAGAGACTGCAAGCTGTTATAAAAGCCAGAGGTGGTGCAACAAAATACTAGTGATGTGTTGGAGCGTTCTTTTATTTTTCATGATTCCATAACTTTTCCTCAGAATTGAGTGATTCCATATTTTTTCCCCTCTGCTTGGTCTAAAAAAGTAACCGTTACTGACTGCCACAATTTTTTTTTCTGATTTCTTATAGTGTTTCTTAAAGCCAGAAAGTTGCCATTTGAAATGACTGTAGTTTTGTGTCATGTCTGTGATCTGCTTTTTTTCTACAAAATTAAACAACTGAATGAACATCCTCCGAGGCCGGTGATTCCATAATTTTTGCCAGGGGTTGTATAATCAGAAGATTCAGAGAATCTGGAGAACTTTCTACATGTAAGCGGCAAGGCCGGAAACCAACATTGAATGCCCGTGACCTTCGATCCCTCAGGTGGCACTGCATTAAAAACCGGCATGATTGTGTAAAGCAGGGGTGGCCAAGTTCGGTCCTTGAGAGCTGTCTTCCTTCCTGAATCCAATGAAAGACTCGTTAGCAAACTTTTAATGAGCCTTTCATTGGATTCAGGTGTGTTGGAGCAGGGAGACAACTAAGAGTGTCAGGAAGGTAGCTCTCGAGGACCGAACTTGACCACCCCTGATGTTAAAGATCTTAGTGCGTGGGTTCAAGGACACTTCAAAAAACATTGTCAATTAACACAGTTCGTCACTACATCTACAAGTGCAAGTTAAAACTCTACCATGCAAAGCGAAAGCCATACATCAACAACATCCAGAAACGCCGCCTCCGCCTTCTCTGGGGCCGAGCTCATTTGAAATGGACAGCCGCAAAGTGGAAAAGTGTGCTGTGGTCTGATGAGTCCACATTTCAAATTGTTTTTGGAAATCATGGATGTTGTATCCTCCGGACAAAAGAGGAAAAAGACCATCCAGATTGTTACTGGCGTAAAGTTCAAAAGCCAGCATCTGATGGTATGGGGGTGTGTTAGTGCCCATGGCATGGGCAACTTACACATCTGTGATGGCACCATCAATGCTGAAAGGTACATCCAGGTTTTGGAGCAACACATGCTGCCATCCAAGCAACGTCTTTTTTAGGGATGTCCCTGCTTATTTCAGCAAGACAATGCCAAGCCACATTCTGCATGTGTTACAACAGCGTGGCTTCATAGTAAAAGAGTGCGGGTACTCGACTGGTCTGCCTGCAGTCCAGACCTGTCGCCCATTCAAAATGTGTGGCACATTATGAAGCACAAAATACAGCAATGGAGACCCCGGACTGTTGAACAACTGAAGTCGTACATCAAGCAAGAATGGGAAAGAATTCCACCTACAAAGCATCAACAATTAGTGTCCTCCGTTCCCAAACGCTTATTGTAGCCCAGTCTCATGTTTTTTTTGTTTTTGTTTTTTTCGTGCTCCCATGACGAAATGACTCAAATTTTCATGACAGGGTTTTATTTAACTCACTATTCCTAACCCTGCTCCTACCCTCGACCCTACCCTTAACCATAACCTAATCTTACTCTTTCCCCCCACCCTAACCATACCCCCCCGCTTCACTTTTAATTTCATGCAGCCATTACAGAATGAATTAGAATGAATTTGTGTTGCCGTGACGAAAATGAGGCGCTTTTCGTCACAATATCACGAACCAATCGATTAATCTATATTTCATGCTGCTGAATCATGACTTGCTGTGAGACCAGGTTGCTTATTGAGTGTTGTTAGAAGGAAAGGTGATGTAACACAGTGGTAAACATACCACTGTCTCAGCTTTTTTTTTAACCTGTTGCCGGCATCCATTACAAAATGAGCAAATATTTGCACAAAAACAATGTTTATCAGTTTGAACATTAAATATCTGGTCTTTGTGGTGTGTTCAATTGAATATAGATTGAAGAGGATTTGCAAATCATTGTATTCTGTTTTTATTTACATTTTACACAATGTCCCAACTTCATTGGAATTTGGGTTGTACATTTAAATTGTAGCTTTCTGTTAATAAGTATTAACGCCCCACAGCTTTGGCTAGATCCTACATTATAATAAAAATGACTCACCTATCCTCTACACAATTTCTCTGATTCTTCAGCAGAGAGGTGCGCCTCCTGTTGAAACACTACATCGTTATTTTGATTTTAGAATAGCAAATACCTTCTTCCTCTTAATTGGATGCCCCAGGCTTTTCACATTCCAGGTGGAAATGCTCAGATTTTCCATTTTAGCAGTCATAAACAGATTTTAAGCATAAATAGTAACAATGAAGAAACAAAAGAACCAACAAACAAAGAGAACTCAAAATAACCTGTTTCCCAAACAAAGCACATGACCCTGAACTCGGCACTTCCCCTTATAACTGAACATGACTGACAATCCATGAATGTTGACTGTCCAAGTGACTGATCCTATCCGGACCGACCATATCTTAATCACTTTCATATACTTGATAGCATTTTGAGGAGGTCCCTGCAAATAAAATGACTGAATGAAAATCCCTGTCTCACAGTCTCTCCTTTGTCCAGTTACCTCTTAACTGCAAATAATATCCAAAACACACTTTATTTTGGTCCTGATCATTTTGAAAGCATCCTTACCCCTGGCTAGCCTTTTTTCAGATCCTCAAAGCGCTCCTGGGTCCTGCTGTGGTTGAACCTCGGGATAGCCGGGTAGAGTAGGACGAACGTTGTGTTGGGTTCCTGTAGAGCTTTCTTGCTCTTCCTGAATTTATCCCATTTCAGCTGTGTGACCAGGGAAAATTATGATGGGGTTACCTTCCCAGATTAGCTCTGATTTATTCCGCACAGTGCGTAGAATGAACTCCCTGTCGACTGAGCACTAGAGGCAAACTGGGATCGTATGTGGTCTCTCCCCTGCACTTGGACGCAGTGTTGGGGCTCAGTGTGCTTGGTCTATCTCCAGTGGTTGCACTATTTTGTTCCAGCCAAGGATCAAAGTCAGTAGTTTCTGCATAAACACTGCTATATCTATCACCCTCTGGGACACCCACAGATCATAGGTTATTCCTTCTGTTGCGGTTCTCCATATCTTCAAGTTTATCACAGAGATCCTCTAGCTCTGCTTTAGCAGCAAGCAGAGTCGCCTCCAGCAACTCCCTCAGTTTATTATCAGATTCCACCAGCCACTCTGTCCTTTTCTCCACATTCGCAAGATAAGTGAAGACACTTTCCCTTCAACTGAGGTTGTGGTTTGGTGTATATCGCCAAGGCTGGCTAAATCGTTGGATATTTTTTTAGCAAGTTTAGCAAAAATTAGTTTAGCAAAAATATTAGCAGTGTCCTGGCTGAAACGCGCTGCCTCTGGGGCTTCTGAGATGTTGTCATCGCCATCATGGTGTGTGCCCTGATGCTTCTTAATATCCCCGCTTTTGAGTTGTTTTGCCATCCTATATGACCAAGAAAGTTTTTTTTAAATATGAAACACATTTTTATAGTTATTTTTAGGCACTAGTTGTAGGATTAACTTAACAATGGTGGTCGGATCTGTGTCTCAGGCAGCCATATTTACCAACCATGTAACGTGACTCCGTTACCAAGATTTTTTTTTAAGTAAATTTTGCTCCACATTTTGTTTTTTGGTGTGCCTACTTCAAATAAAGTTTCCTGACAGTACCATACTCTTTCTATTTCTTAATGATTAATGTAAGTGAAGTCCAAGACATACAATAGTGTTCAGAATAATAGTAGTGCTATGTGACTAAAAAGATTAATCCAGGTTTTGAGTATCTTTCTTATTGTTACATGGGAAACAAGGTACCAGTAGATTCAGTAGATTCTCACAAATCCAACAAGACCAAGCATTCATGATATGCACACTCTTAAGGCTACGAAATTGGGCTGTTAGTAAAAAAAAAAAAAGGTTAAAAAAAGTAGAAAAGCGGGTGTTCACAATAATAGTAGCATCTGCTGTTGATGCTACAAACTCAAAACTATTATGTTCAAACTGCTTTTTTTTAGCATTCCTGTGAATCACTAAACTAGTATTTAGTTGTATAACCACAGTTTTTCATGATTTCTTCACATCTGCGAGGCATTTTGTTGGTTTGGAACCAAGGTTTTGCCTGTTTACTAGTGTGCTTGGGGTCATTGTTTTGTTGAAACACCAATTTCAAGGGCATGTCCTCTTCAGCATAAGGCAACATGACCTCTTCAAGTATTTTGACATATCCAAACTGATCCATGATACCTGGTATGCGATATATAGGGGGTCGTCTCACAAACTGTCTGCGGCCCTTGGACCCAAGAAGAACAGTTTTACTCTCATCAGTCCACAAAATATTCCTCCATTTGTCTTTAGGCCAGTTGATGTGTTCTTTGGCAAATTGTAACCTCTTCTGCACGTCTTTTATTTAACAGAGGGACTTTGCGGGGGATTCTTGCAAATAAATTAGCTTCACACAGGCGTCTTCTAACTGTCACAGCACTTACAGGTAACTGCAGATTGTCTTTGATCATCCTGGAGCTGATCAGTGGGTGAGCCTTTGCCATTGTGGTTATTCTTCTATCCATTTTGATGATTGTTTTCCATTTTCTTCCACGTGTCTCTAGTTTTTTGGTCTATTTTAAAGCATTGGAGATCATTGTAGATGAATAGGCTATAATTTTTTGCACCTGCGTATGTTTTCCCCTCTCCAATCAACTTTTTAATCAAACTATGCTGTTTCCTCAGGCTTTCAAAGAGAAAAGCATGTTCAACAGGTATTGGCTTCATCTTTACATAGGGGGAACCTGATTCACACCTGTTTGTTCCACAAAATTAACGAACTCCCTGACTGAATGCCACACTACTATTATTGTGAACACCCCCATTTCTACTTTTTTTTTTTACTAATAGCCCAATTTCATAGCCTTAAGAGTGTGCATATCATGAATGCTTGGTCATGTTGGATTTGTGAGAATCTGCTGAATCTACTGTTACCTTGTTTCCCATGTAACAATAAGAAATATACTCTAAACCTGGATTAATCTTTTTGGTCACATAGCACTACTATTATTCTGAACACTACTGTATTCAGTGATTTGGAAATGTTCGTCAACCCATCACCTGACTTATCAAAATAAGACTGTGAAAGTGCTAAATGATTTCTATGAAAAATAATTCTGAATTATAGTTCCTCCAATTACTTATGGCCTCTCAAAATGGAGGTATTACTTTGAAAAACAACAATCATTCCTAAATGTTCAATGCAATGTTTTTGTAAAACCCATTGAATTTAAGCTGAGATTCTACACTACAGATGTATCTTGATTGTTCCATTTCAGCTACATTGTGATGGTCCACAGAAGCAAAATTACAAAAATTGTCACTATTTATGGTCTATGGAGCAAAAGATGTTCATGTTCAAAAATACTCTTTTTTTTTTTTTTTTTCTGTCCATAGGGTTCAAGCAAAGGTGTGGTATTCATCAATGGCATAAATCTTGGACGCTACTGGTCCGTTGGTCCTCAGCAAACACTGTATGTCCCAGGCCCTTGGCTTCAAACGGGACACAATGAGGTACTTATGTCTCAATTACACTTTTATATACTCACCATTTATACAAGTTTTTTTTTATTACACTTAACAGTCATGGCCTTTAAATTGATTTATATACACATTATTTACTATGGCAACTACATTATGACGTGACCCCTCTGTGACGGAACACACAAAACTGAATGTTGCCATTGTTTGTTCATCAAACACTGTGTAATTTAGTTTCATATTGTGTAATGAAATGTATAGTAGCCAACACACATCACCGCTGAATCAAGGCCAAGTCACGTACAGATGTCCAGAAACATTTTTCAGCTTTCAACCTGATTGAAACAATAACCAACCTAATGGAACACCATATGCAGTATTTGTTCAGTATCAATGCCTTTCATAGTTTTGTCCCTGTAGAAGTGGCAGCTGTTGCACAGTGCCCTCTGTGGCCCTCTGAAGATTCCATTAGACTTAAAACTGGATGGAAATTCACCAGTGAGCAATGCATTTTTATTAATAAAAATAGCCATACTTTAGTGGAAAACAGTTTATTTTCATTTGATCTTTTTGAACATAAATGTGATTTAATGCTCTTCAAATAATTTTCGAGGATTCTGTGACCTTGAGTGGACTTTTACATTTCAGCCTCATATAATTTGGTGTCAGTAACCTGATGGTATGGCTGAAAAGGTTTTTAAGCAGTCTTCAGTATATGTGTTTTGTTTCTGCTCATCCTCCCTCTCTCTCTGTCATTTGACATTTGACTGTTGTTAAGATGTTGCTTTTTTTTTTTTTTTTAAAAAAAACACAGGTCATAGTATTTGAAGAGCAGCACACAGATGGGAGGATCCAGTTTTCCAACAAGCCTGACTATGGAATGACTGTTGATCACAACTGAGGACAGAATGATTGTGGGAACAGGAGAAGAAGAGGTTGTCTGGAGAGTCGCACTGGGTAACAGGACTGAGGCGACTGCAGAGCACATGATCTACTCAGGCAACATTGTATACATTGCATACTCCAAAGTATATATATATCAGCAAACATGCCATTTTCTATACGAACAGAAAATAATTTTTTTCAGAGAATAAGTCATTTTATTTTTTTAATAATTTCGGAGATCCTACAAACAGTGTGACTTATAGTCCAAAGATATCACAATTTTATTGTTAATAAGAGTTAAAATTATTTATTGTAGGGCTTTCCCAGGAATCAAAGCATGAAACAAAATCAACACTAGTAATATAAGAGTAAATGGCAATAATAAAAAGTACACAATAACAAATCTCAGAAATCACAAATTAAAGAGCTGTTAATAGAGGGTGTGTGTGTGTGTGTGTGTGTGTGTGTGTGTGTGTGTGTGTGTGTGTGTGTGTGTGTGTGTGTGTGTGTGTGTGTGTGTGTGTGTGTGTGTGTGTGTAACATGGTTGTTGGTGTCAGCTGAGTCATTCAGTCATTCACAGCTTCACAGAATTTTTGTTTTTATAGGAACTGCATGGTGCAAAGGGTTTATATTTGGTAAAGTTTGACTTTTTAGATTTTAATACTTTTACTGATGGAAGCATTCAGTTGACATAGTCAATTCAAATGCTGTTGGAAATGTAAAATTCCATGACAATTTCTGTTTTTACAGTTTATGGCTATAAAATTGGGGGATAATTTTGATGACTTTTTTTTTATTTGTTTGTTTGTTCTTTTTTTTTTTTTAAGAAAACACACCTTTCAAATGTACCAGTGGGTTGTGTTGTTTGAAAGTTAACCATTGTACAGTTTTTAAAAAAGGCGGGGCCACAGCTGAGCGATGGCGGACAGCATCCTGACCAGTTACAACCATGGAATTCTGCCGTACTGGATACAAACAAAACTGCACAGACATTAAATACTAGAACTCACCAGTGATGTTCACTGATTGCACCTACTCTATATGCCAAGATTTTTCTGCTTCAAAATTGTATCAACTGCATCACGGAAGGTGAATAGAAGATGAGCCTGGGCTCCTCAAATTGAAGGACTCTATCTCAAACAACCTAACTGCTGAGATCTTGCTGCTTTGATTTTAGCCATCTTGGCTTGTTGCTGTGATATTACAGTGGAAACTGTGCAAGTGCTGCTGTCCCCTATGGGTTGTTTGCCATATTTATGCTCACTCTTGCATCAATTTCTGAAGCTATTAGATTTCATGCTTTCATTTGTGACACATAAACTATCAAAACTGTTGGACCTGCATTCTTTATAACCTCAGGCTTGAAGTGAGCTGAAGGATTTTTGTTTGTTTGGTTGTTTAGTTGTGTGGTTGTTTGTAGGATTGGTGTTTCTAAACCATGCATTTAAATGGGACGTTTCCAGATTTTCTGAAGGTGATGATGCTATGATCTTATAATACTGTAGTAGAACGGTTAATAATTGAAGGTTTTGTGTTGTGTGCATTTTATGTTTTTGGTTTCTTTTAAAGCTGTCAGTAATATGGCACAACTGCCGACCAAGACACTGTGACAGAAAAAATGATCTTTATGATAATAAAATGTTCAAAAATGCGTTTCGACCACAGAGTCATTCATTACTGTGACATATCAAATGACACTGGTTCAGCCTCTGTGTTCTCTGTAAAGTCTTTGACCAATGTTTACACAAAAAATTATGGCAACAAAGTGACACATAATATAATTGAATAGATTTTTTTTTTTTTAAAGTACATGTTAATAAAAGCAACAGTTGAAATGTGTTGGATTTAGAAATAGCACACCAAATAATGAGCTATATTGCCAAAAATATTTAGTAAATCAAATCCTAGTCAATTTCACAAGGAAAACTGATTCGTATTTACTAAGTATCTGAGCAAAAACAAACAAAAAAAACCCATCATATTCTCTGTCATTGAATGCATGCATTTTTCAAGGCATATTTTTGGAAAAGGGTTTCATATTTTTTTTTTATTTGAAAATAATCTAAGAACAAACCAATTTTATGGCCATCCCCTCTTTTCTTTATGCGTTCTTTAAGTGTTTTTGTGCTTGCCATATGCTAACATTACACTCACACACTGTATTTCTTGGCTGCTTTAGAATTTTTAGTTGACTCTGCTACCTTTGTCACCATGAGCTTAAAGTTTACATCAAAACTCCTCAGTTGCTCTTTATCTTACATGACACGCTTACATAACTTACATGTTTCATAGGTACAGTAGTGTTCAGAATAATAGTAGTGCTATGTGACTAAAAAGATTAATCCAGGTTTTGAGTATATTTCTTATTGTTACATGGGAAACAAGGTACCTGTAGATTCTCACAAATCCAACAAGACCAAGCATTCATTATATGCACACTCTTAAGGCTATGAAATTGGGCTATTTGTAAAAAAAAAAAAAAAAAAAAAAAGTAGAAAAGGGAGTGTTCACAATAATAGTAGTGTGGCATTCACTCAGTTTGTCAGTTTTGTGGAACAAACAGGTGTGAATCAGGTGTCCCCTGTTTAAGGATGAAGTCAGCACCTGTTGAACATGCTTTTCTCTTTGAAAGCCTGAGGAAGATGGGATGTTCAAGACATTGTTCAGAAGAACAGCGTAGTTTGATTAAAACGTTGATTGGAGAGGGGAAAACTTATATAGGCATGTTGTGTGGGCTGCTGAAGAGGAGGTACTGCTGGCCCACCACCAGAGGGCGTCCTGCCTGAATGGCGGGCTTCAGGCACGAGAGGGCACAGCCAGGAATGACAGCTGCCACTTACTACCACCTGACAGCTGTCACTCATCACCACATCCCATATAAGCCAGCAGCAATTCCACCTCCCTGCCGAGAAATCGTCAAACCTTTTAGGTAAACACTCAGCCGTAGTTTTGGTGCCGTACGCACACAGTTGTTCTGGACATTTTGCAGGCGAACCTGTTGACTGGTCCGCAGCTGGAAGCTGGGAGGAGATGACGCTCTTCGCTCCTCGGATAAGTAGTCACTCAGGCACTGCACGTTATTGTTCCTGTTTCGGAGGTGGAGGTGTTTTTCCCACCCGTTAACGGAGAGACTGCTTGCTGACTGTTTTGCTGGGTGTGTACACACACACACCATTAACTGTTTCTGCTTCCTGCCAGCAGTACCAGGTCTGACAGCTGGAGACGGTGGCCACCTGGGGATTCAGGACTTGGCGGCTCCGGTGTGTTCCAGATCCGTTGGCAGTGGAAATCGTGTGGGACCCGGCTCTTCTCTGGACAGACGTCTTCTATCCTCGAGCCTGCCCACACGTCACCTTTGTACATTGACTGTCTTCAAAATCTGTGATTGTTTGTATGTCGTTGTGCACATTCACAACAGTAAATTGTTGTTTTTGGCTTATCCATTGTCCGTTCATTTGCGCCCCCTGTTGTGGGTCTGTGTCACTACACTTTCCCAACAATGCAGGTGCAAAAAATTATAGGCTGTTCATCTACAATGATCTCCAATGCTTTAAAATGAAAAAAAAAAAAAAAAAACAGATGCGTGGAAAACAACCATCAAAATAGATAGAAGAATAACCAGAATGGCAAAGGCTCACCCATTGATCAGCTCCAGGATGATCAAAGACAGTCTGGATTCACCTGTAAACAGGGTTGGGTAGGATTACTTTGAAATGTAATCCAAAAGTAATCAGATTACAAGTAATCCAAATCTATGTACATACATACATGTAATCCACATGTATTCTTTCAAAGTAATCTTACCCAACCTTGCCTGTAAGTGCTGTGACAGAAGACGCCTGTGTAAAGCTAATTTATTTGCAAGAATCCCCCGCAAAGTCCCTCTGTTAAATAAAAGACGTGCAGAAGAGGTTACAATTTGCCAAAGAACACATTAACTGACTTAAAGAGAAATGGAGGAATATTTTGTGGACTGATGAAAGTAAAACTGTTCTTTTTGGGTCCAAGGGCCGCAGACAGTTTGTGAGACGACCCCCAAACTCTGAATTCAAGCCACAGTTCACAGTGAAGACAGTGAAGCATGGTGGTGCAAACATCATGATATGGGCATGTTTCTCCTACTATGGTGTTGGGCTTATATATCGCATACCAGGTATCATGGATCAGTTTGGAGAGGTCAAAATACTTGAAGAGGTCATGTTGCCTTATACTGAAGAGGACATGCCCTGGAAATGTGTTTCAACAAGACAATGACCCCAAGCACACTAGTAAACAGGCAAAACCTTGGTTCCAAACCAACAAAATGCCTCGCAGATGTGAAGAAATCATGAAAAACTGTGGTTATACAACTAAACACTAGTTTAGTGATTCACAGGATTGCTAAAAAAGCAGTTTGAACATAACAGTTTTGAGTTTGTAGCGTCAACAGCAGATGCTACTATTATTGTGAACACCCCCTTTTGTACTTTTTTTTACTAATAGCCCAATTTCATAGCCTTAAGAGTGTGCATATCATGAATGCTTGGTCTTGTTGGATTTGTGAGAATCTACTGAATGTACTGGTACTTTGTTTCCCATGTAACAATAAGAAATATACTCAAAACCTGGATTAATCTTTTTAGTCACATAGCACTACTATTATTCTGAACACTACTGTATTCGACAACCTGCTGTTGTAAATGTATATGATATGTAAAAGTCTAAACACTGAATGGAAAGAAAGCCGTCTTTGTTGTTGTAAGTTGCAATCCAGCTTTACTCGCGGTCAACAAAATTTAGACCACCCATGAAAGTCAATTTTGATCAGACCATTTTTGGGAGGGACTGTCAGTGCGGACAATCATTTCTTCATCCTGCTCAGGTCAGCAGTGAGGGCAGACGATTGTTTGTGGAAGATTCCTGATTCAAAAATTTTGGATGTGACTCTTTAAACGTGTGGCGGGCCCGTGTATAAATTATGGCCCAATCTGAAATGGCAGTAACATCAATTTCTATTTAATCCACTAGATGGCGAATGCAGCCTTTGAGCTGTTGCCAGGCAGCTACCATCTTGTTTAGCAGCGTTATTATGCATCGCCAGGGATTAGATTAAATAGAAATCAATCATTCCCTGAGTTAAACATGGGTTAAAGAGATCTGAAAATGCTGTTTTGTGCAGCATTCAGGTGTTGCAACAAGCTGACAAATCATTGTGAAGTGAGTATTGTATGTAATATTAATTGATGAATATTGTATGTAATATTAATTGATGAATAAAGGTGAGAAAATTATTTTTTTGTGTCGATCTGTATTCTGTAAAGTAGTGACTTCAGTTTTGCTCCCTGAATGCTTTGTCATGATAAATATCTCACCACGTTTGGCGATTCAGTTAGAAGTCTCATAAGTCTCAATTTGTTAACTCAGCCACATGGGGTGTGCAGCCAGTACATTCTGAGTGCCGGTCCCAAGCCTGGATAAATGAGGAGGGTTGCGTCAGGAAGGGCATCTGGCATAAAACAAGCCAACCCAACTATGCAGACTAACAATCAAATTTCCATACCGGATCGGTTGCGGCCCGGGTTAACAACGTCCGCCACTGGTGCTGTTGCCCAACAGGGTGCCGGTGGAAATTGGGCTACTGCTGGGCAAAGACGAAGAAAAGGAGGAGAATGTTTCCACAAACAGCGGGAGAAGAAGAAAACTAGAAGGGTGTAAATGAGAGTGGGGACTTTGACTGTTGGTAGTATCACAGGTAAAGGGAGAGAGCTGGCTGATATGATAGAGAGGAGAAAGATAGACATATTGTGTGTGCAAGAGACCAAGTGGAAGGGAAGTAAGAGCAGGAGCATTGGAGTTGTTATACCATGGTGAGGACAGGAAGAGAAATGGTGTTGGGGTCATTTTAAAGGTTAATGTTAAAAGTGGGTCGGAGGTTAAGCGAGTGTCTGACAGGGTGATGAGTGTGAGTTGGAAATTGAAGGGGTGATGATGAATATCATCAGTGCATATGCCACACAGGTAGGTTGTGAGATGAAGGAGAAAGAAGATTTCTGGAGTGTGTTAGATGACGTGGTGGAGAGTGTGCCCAAGCATGAAAGAGTGGTGATAGGAGCGGACTTCAATGGCCATGTTGGTGAAGGGAACAGAGGTGATGAGGAAGTAATGGGTAGATATGCTATCAAGGATAGGAATGGGGAAGGTCAGATGGTAGTTGATTTTGCAAAAAGGATGGAAATGGCTGTGGGGAATACCTACTTTAAGAAAAGGGAGGAGCACAGGGTAACATATAAGAGTGGAGGAAGGTGCACACAGGTGGACTACATTCTTTATAGGAGATGCAAGCTAAAAGAAATCAGAGACTGTAAGGTGGTGGCAGGAGAGAATGTCGTTAGACAGCATAGAATGGTTGTTTTTAGGATGAATTTAGAGGTACAGAAGAAGAGAGTGAGAGCTCAACAAAGGATCAGATGGTGGAAGCTGAAGGAGGAAGACTGTTGTGTGAAATTTAGCGAGCAGGTGAGAGAAGCACTGGTTGGAGGGGAAGCAATTTTGGACAACTGGAAAAGTACTGCAGATGTGGTGAGGGAGACAGCTAGGACAGTACTGGGTATGACATCTGGACAGTGGAAGGAAGACAAGGAGACTTGGTGGTGGAATAAAGAGGTCCAGGAAAGCATAAGGAGAAAGAGGTTGGCAAAAAAGTTTTGGGATAGTCGTAGAGATGAAGAAAATAGACAGGAGTACAAGGAGATGCGGTGTAAGGTGAAAAGAGAAGTGGCAAAAGTGAAGGAAAAGGCATACTGCGAGCTGTACAAGAAGTTGAATAGTAAGGAAGGAGAAAAGGACTTGTACCGATTGGCCAAACAAAGGGACAGAGCTGGAAAGGATGTGCAGCAAGTTAGGGTGGTAAAAGATGCACATGGTAATGTGCTGACAAGTGAGGAGTGTGTGCTGAGAAGGTGGAGGGAATATTTTGAAGAGCTGATGACTAAAGAAAATGAGTGAGAGAAAAGGCTGGATGATGTGGTGAGAGTAAATCAGGAAGTACAAGAGATTAGTAAGGAAGAGGTGAGGGCTGCTATGAAGAGGATGAAGAGTGGAAAGGCAGTTGGTCCAGATGACATTCCAATGGAGGCATGGACATGTCTAGGAGAGATGGCAGTAGAGTTTCTAACCAGATTGTTTAATAAAATCTTGGAAAGTGAGAGGATGCCTGAGGAGTGGAGACGAAGTGTGCTGGTTCCTATTTTCAAGAACAAGGGTGATGTGCAGAGCTGCAGTAACTACGAGGCATAAAGTTGATCAGACACAGCATGAAGTTATGGGAAAGAGTAGTAGAAGCTAGGCTTAGAAAACAGGTGCTGAGGGAGGACATGCAGGTGGATAGATGACCCATGGACACAGACGTACAGTCATGAAATGACATGAATGGTGAAGCAGTGGGCTATTATCCCCATCTGCTGGTCGTGTGTCCAGCCAGCCCACGCGTGTGTCCTGCCCGACGCTCATGTCTTGTGGATGGTGCATCGCAGGACAGACACCGCGTCATGTGGAACAGAGCTCATGTGGGTCACTTGACATTCAGATCGCCTGCTGCATGTTATGATCTGACAGTCCAGATCACCTGGGGTGGCCTGTCAATGTGCGTGGCATGCGTGCGCATGCTGCAGCCCATTGCAACAGCAATATATGTTTTTATGTATGTCCACGTGAAGACAGCAATCCCACTCATGTGCGCCACAGTGGGCAGTTCATGTCCGTCCAAAGACAGTACGCGTTCCCCAGCTGTGACATCCAGAACCACAGATTTCCACAGCCGCTCCTGTGGGCAGACACACCATGTCACTGTGTCTGTTTGCAAAGCCACACTCATGGGGGCACTTAGACAAATTTCACATCCAGTTCAACAGTGATCGTCTGCTGACTGTTGTTGTGTTAACAGTGCAAATGGCCACACATTTTCTCAGTGCCAAACAAGTGGTGTTAGATATTCGTGTGTGTCACCTGGAATTTGGCCAACACCTGCTGCGAGAGGGTTCGATGGGCTCTCACAGCGCACACTCTGTCTTTCAGCTGCTGGTGTGCACAAATAGTTGTAGCAGCAGGTGTACGAGGGGCTACGATTTTACATGTATTGTGTACGATTCCTGCTTCATGCGCACTTCATGCACAATTCGACCACATTCATACTATGTGTGAAGGGGCCCTAATTAAGGATCAGACTAACGTGTTGTGTTGCGGCAGACATTTTGTGTTTAAATATGTTTCTGTTTGACAAACTGAAACATCTATCTTGATAGTGACTTCAGTGGTAGGGATAGTATAAACAAAATTCATAACTCCAGGTGAACTCTTCACAACATCTGGACTCGGACTAACAAATTTATTCAAGTCTATTATACAGTTGTATAAATAGTCTGATCCTCTTCTGTATTTGTTTTAACAAATAGTAGCTGTACAAATGTGGGACTGAGTTTGAATAAATGTAATAGCACAGAAAATACAGATTTATCATGAAACTTTCTTGAAAACATTGATCATGGTCATTTTTTTATTGATGCCTGGTTGTCAGACACTAAGCAAGATGGCGGCACTCTGGCAACATCCAGCCAATGAGTGGATCCCCTGGTGCTCCACCTAGTGAGTAAACAGAAATCTATGGGCAGTAAAGATCTAAAGAGTCGCATCCAAAAACTTTGAATCGTCAGGAATCTTCCACACTGACGAAGCCCAGTTCACTGACCTGCAGCCAGAGGAGGGAAAAAAGATTCCAAACTCACTCCAGATGAAGAAATTATTGTCCAGAACCATCCACACTGACAAATCCCTCACCGCTGACCTGCAGCAGCCGGAGGAGGAAAACAAAAGATCCCGAACCCACTCCTAATGAAGAAATCACCATTCAAGATGGATTCATGCTTCAAATCATCAAAACTATTATAATATGGCAAGGTAAGCTGGTTTTAAGGTTTTTTTTTTTTGGTCAACATAATTCGTGGTTTCAGATAACTCGTGGTCTGATTTTGTGGACTCCAACTCACTCGTATTTCCAAGAAAAAAAGAAATAAAAGTCTTGTATTTGGAACGATATGACATATTGCCAATAACTTTTAATTGTCTGCCATATTGGAAAATATTAGGAAAACTCAGTAAATCCTAAACTTAGTAAATCCTAGTCAATTTCACAAGGAAAGCTGATTCATATTTATGAAGTATCTGAGCAAAAATAATTTTGATTTACTAAATATCTGAATATGATATAACATCATTTGGTGTGCTATTACTAAATCCAACACATTTTAACTGTTGCTTTTATAAACATACTTAATTTTTAGTGTTTAGGTTTAGTTAATGTATTCAATATTTTTTAATCAAAGTTGTAGAACTTAAAATTGATTAAGTTATATTATGTGTCACTTTGTTGCCACAATTGTTTTGAGTAAACATTGGTCCAATTTTTTTTACAGTGTGTGTACCTAAAACTAAGGGAGCTCACAAAGGTGATCTATGAGGTAATCTTTCCTAGACGCTTCATGTAACACCTTGTTTTTGAATTTACCCTATAGTGATGATGTGAGCTCCTGCAGAGAACTACGAATCACAGATGCTTTCAGATTTTGTTTTGTTTTTCAAGTACTTTGTGTTGTACTAACAAGTATGGATGCCAGCGCAATCCTTTGACTTAAAGCAATACTCCGGAATTATTCAAAAACAAATCTTTGTCCCCAAATCTGACTTTTGAACAACATGGCTGTGGTTTTATTACAAAACAGTGGATGTGTTAATTAGTCATATACCACAGCAAAACAATGGACAACTGGTCATACAAGAGTTTTGCCCAAGCATTTTAGTTGTAGGCACCCCAGAGTTTAGGACACCTTTTAATTAAACAATTATCAAGATTTAAACTTCATTATAAACAAAACAAAATAAATTGTGTAACTTCCCGGTACATGACAATGATAGTCAATCCATAGTGAAATGATTAGATAAAAGTGATTAAATTCAGCCTACGTTTCTTCAGACTTTCAGGAGACTTAACTAAATTAAATGATGTATTCATCAATGATTAAGTATTTTGTATAATTTTTAAGAGTAATAATTTATTTTAATAACGATGTGTTCAATACTGCCCAGGTTTCCTGGTTCAAACCCCACCCCTGCCATATGTCTCCATGTAATGAGGAGTTGCGTCCTGAAGGGCATCCAGCATAAATCTTGTGCCAGTTCAACATACAGATCCACCTTGGATCTGCTGTTGTGACTCCGAGTGGGGAAAACAAAACAAAACAAGGGAACAGCCAAAGGGACTTACTTTATATGTATATATTAAAGTGGACCTGTTCGCATATCCACGGACCCGAGAGGGCTAATTTAATTGATTTCACAGAGTCTCTTTGGCATTTGACACAATTTTATTGCCAGATACCCTTCCTGACCAAACTCCAGTTACACATTGGAAAAACATCTTCACAGCTCCTGGTGTTCTCAACATTTATTTTTATTCATGACTCTTGATATTTAGCAACTTTTTTTCCCATTTAATTACTAGTGCAGTACTGTATATAAATGATGTTCATCTTGATGTGAAATCTGAAAAGTACTAATGACTCAAGTGTAATATATATATAGTACCAGTCAAGAGTTTGGACACACTTTCCAATTCAGTTGACTCAAAGACTTTGATAACATGCCCTTGTGCAAGTTCTTGTAACTCAGGAAATAACAGTATATCACATTTTTAATATGTTCAGTGATCAGACACAAAAGCAAAAGTGAGGCTGTTCTTAGGTGTTTATTTCTCTTGAGTCAACTAACATCTTTCGCTGAGACAGAATTGCAGTGTCAAATAAACAACCATAAGAGTCACATGCATAAAATGTGTATCACATGAGGCTGGGAGATGACAGTGTAGGTGAGGAAAGGGAGAACTTGTATGACGTTTACATGTATTGTGCCTTTGAGAAGCCCTCAGTGAGCAAGGATTATTAACTGACCGTAAATACCAAGTGAAGTGTACTGCTAAACCTTATGTATAATTCTGCTCTGTTCTATCACACTAATTCTTTGAGAGTTAGCTATTGCTTGATACATGGTATGTTGCCATCATATCTGATGTTAGGTTAAGTTGGAGCAACACAAGGTGAAGCCCTTTTAGTAGAGGAGCTTAGCCCACCCTTTTCACTTCATTAAAGCAGCCTTTTCTAGGTTGCTTATTACCCCAAACAACGTCAGGATGTCCTCACAAACAAAATCAGGCCACAAGCCAGATATTCAAGATGGTGTCCAAAATGATTGCCAAGTTTCTTTTCATTAAAATGTATTACAACGTATAAAGGATTTCATTTTCAAAAATATTTTGTGAAGAGACCATTTTTGTGCATAGATAATTTCATTCACGAGTTCTAAATTCACAATGGTGTCCAAAATGGCCATTCTTAGTAAATAATATATATCCTTTGTTTTGCAAGGTAAATCTCATTGAGATTAAACTCTCTTTTGCAAGTGAGACCTGCCCAAGAAAGCAGCAAAACAAAAATTACAACATAAATGCAAATAAACACTATCTATGCATCATAAAGTTTTTAGGAGATTGGGTAATGACTGAAAGAATGAGGTCACAGATACAAGCGACAGAAATGAGATTTCTCTGTTGAGTATCTGAGTTTACATTCGGGGATAAGTGAGAAGCTTGAATAACTGGGAGGGACTCGGAGTACAGCCACTGTTTTTTCACCTCAAAAGGATCCAGCTGAGGAGGTTTGAGCATCTATTGAGGATGCCCTTTGGTCATCTCCCTAGGGAGGTCTTTCAGGCTTGTCCAACTGCGAGAAGGCCCTGCGGAAGACAAAGGACACACTGGAGTTGGGAACACCTCAGCGTCCCCCAGGATGAGTTGGAAACATTGGCCAAGGACAGGGAAGTGTGGGATGAGCTGCTTGGTCTATTGCAGTGGTGGGCACAGCTAACCAAAAAGTTACTGAAAAGTTATTTTTTATAAAGCAAAACCAATAAACCCCTAAAAAATTTAGCAGAAGCTACAGATAAACCGATAACTTTCAGTACTGACTTCAGTATAGTGGCAGCTACTGACACAAAAATGAGTCAGTACTTCTGTATCAGATCAGCCTTCTGACCAGAGAGAAAGGAAGAAGGAGGGAAGAAAAAGATAATTTACTTTAACACCATACAGACCTGCCGACGTATTACTGAAGTCATGCACAGACATACAGTTTTGACTTATGTATAAAATTTTAAACAAACTAATTCCGGACAAGTTATTTTATTTTACAAATAAATCTGTATGTGTAAATATGTCATTTGTTTCATTTGTTAAAAAAAAAAAAAGCAATTTCAAAACTGAAAATTCTGTTTGTGATTCAGCACTTTTAGCAAATATGTGGCGGTTCATACTGCCATGAACACTGCCATTGAAATTGCTTTTTTTATACAAATGAAACAAATGACATATTTACACATACATGCACTCAACAAAAATATAAACACAACACTTTTGGTTTTGCTCCCATTTTGTATGAGATGAACTCAAAGATCTAAAACTTTTTCCACATACACAATATCACCATTTCTCTCAAATATTGTTCACAAACCAGTCGAAATCTGTGATAGTGAGCACTTCTCCTTTGCTGAGATAATCCATCCCATCTCACAGGTGTGCCATACCAAGATGCTGATTAGACACCATGATTAGTGCACAGGTGTGCCTTAGACTGCCCACAATAAAAGGCCACTCTGAAAGGTGCAGTTTTGTTTTATTGGGGGGGGGGGGGGGGGGATACCAGTCAGTATCTGGTGTGAAGGTTAGTGTGAAGAAAATTAGTGCATTACTTTAAAACTAAAACATAAAGCAGATATTTTCACTTTGTAAAACGACATTCGTGATGTTAATTTCAATAACTTGTCCGGAATTAGTTTGTTTCAAATTTTAACTATAAGTCAAAACTGTCTGCCTGTGCATGACTCCAGTAATATGCCGGCAAGTCTGTATGGTGTTAAAAATAAATTATCAATTGTTTTCTTCCTCTCTTCTTTCTTTTCTCTCTGGTAGTCAGCTCTCCTCTGCCTGCAGAGGATAGATCTGTCTGTCTGCTGTCCATCTACTACAAAACATGTAACAGGCAGGCACTAAAATCTTTGATTTTACACTTAACAAATGTTTTTAAATGCTAAGCTTTATTCACTATACCTGTAGAAATAGGTTAGCAGTCTTAAAGTTATTGGAACTAAATTTATTGGAAGCTAATTGGTCTGCTGATGGTTTTCAAAGTTATCTGAAAAGCTAATCCACTAACGAAAACTTTAGCTTTGATAATTAGTGGTTAGCAGATTAGCAGAACTGTGCCCACCACTGGTCTATTGCCACTTGTACCCAGACCCATATAAGGAACAGAAAAAGAATGAATGATTGAATCTACTACCCAACTCCTGGAGAGGGGCTGGACGCTTCATTTTTCTGGCGTCGCCCACGGGGAGAGGCGGAGAGCTGGGGTCGCATTGCTTATTGCTCCCCAGCTCAGTCGCCAAGTGTTGGAGTTCACTCCGGTGAACAAGAGGGTCGCGTCCCTACACCTTCGGGTCGGGGACAGGTCTCTCACCGCTGTCTCGGCCTACGGGCTGAGCGGCAGTGCAGAGTACCCGACCTTCCTGGAGTCCCTGGGAGGGGTACTAGATAGCCCTCCGACTGGGGACTCCATTGTTCTCCTGGGGGATTTCAACGCCCACGTGGGCGGCGACAGTGAGACCTGGAGGGGGGTGATTGGGAAGCATGGCCTCCCCAATCTGAACCCGAGTGGTGTTCAGTTGTTGGACTTCTGTGGTAGTCACAGTTTGTCCATCACGAACACCATGTTTGAGCACAAGGGTGTCCATAAGTGCATGTGGCACCAGGACACCCTGAGCCGGAGGTCGATGATCGACTTTGTAGTCGTATCATCTGATCTTCGGCCACGTGTCTCGGACACTCGAGTGAAGAGAGGGGAAGAGCTGTCGACTGATCACCACCTGGTGGTGAGTTGGATCCGCTGGGAGGGTAGGAAGCCGGTCAGACCTGGCAGGCCCAAACGTATCGTGAGGGTCTGCTGGGAATGACTGGCGGAACCCTCTGTCAGCGAGGCCTTCAACTCCCACCTCCGGGAGAGCTTCTCCCAGATCCTGGGGGAGGCTGGAGATATGAAGTCCGAGTGGACCATGTTCTCCACCTCCATTGTCGATGCGGCTGCTCGTAGCTGTGATCGCAAGGTCTCTGGTGCCTGTTGTGGCGGCAATCCCCAAACCTGGTGGTGGACACCGGAAGTAAGGGATGCCGTCAAGTTGAAGAAGGAGTCCTACTTATCTTTGTTGGTAGGTGGGACCCCAGAGGCAGTTGACAGGTACCGGCAGGCCAAGCGTACCGCAGCCCGTGCGGTCACAGAGGCAAAAACTCGGGTCTGGGAGGAGTTCGGGGAGGCTATGGAGGAGGACTATCGGTCGGCCTCGAAGAGATTCTGGCAAACCGTCCGACACCTCAGGAGGCAGAAGCAGCTCTCCACCCGCACTGTTTACGGTGCGGGTGGGGAGCTGTTGACCCTGACTGGGGATGTTGTCAGGCGGTGGAAGGAGTACTTCGAGGATCTCCTCAATCCCATCGTCACGTCTTCCGAAGAGGAAGCAGAGACTGGGGGCTCAGAGGCGGACTCATCCATTACCCAGGCCGAAGTCACCGAGGTGGTTAGAAAGCTCCTTGGTGGCAAGGCCCCTGGGGTGGATGAAATCCGTCCTGAGTACCTTAAGTCTCTGGATGTTGTGGGGCTGTCTTGGCTAACACGCCTCTGCAACATCGCGTGGCGATTGGGGACAGTGCCTCTGGATTGGCAGACCAGGGTGGTGGTCCATCTGTTTAAGAAGGGGGACCGGAGGGTGTGTTCCAACTATAAGGGGATCACACTCCTCAGCCTCCCCGGTAAGGTCTATTCCAGAGTACTGGAGAGGAGAATTCGACTGATGGTCGAACCTTGGATTCAGGAGGAGCAGTGTGGTTTTCGTCCTGGTCGCGGCACACTGGACCAGCTCTACACGCTCCATCGGGTGCTCGAGGGTTCATGGGAGTTCGCCCAACCAGTCCACATGTGTTTTGTGGATCTGGAGAAGGCGTTCGACCGTGTCCCTCGGGGCGCCCTGTGGGGAGTGCTCCGGGAGTACGGGGTCCAGGGTCCTTTGCTAAGGGCTATCCGGTCCCTGTACGACTGCAGCAAGAGCTTGGTTCGCATTGCCGGTAGTAAGTCAAACCTGTTTCCAGTGCACGTTGGCCTCCACCAGGGCTGCCCTTTGTCACCGGTTCTGTTCATTATTTTTATGGACAGAATTTCTAGGCACAGCCAGGGTGTAGAGGGGGTCTGGTTTGGGAACCACAGAATCTCGTCTCTGCTGTTTGCGGACGATGTGGTTCTGTTGGCTTCGTCAAATCAGGACCTTCAGCGTGCACTGGGGCAGTTTGCAGCTGAGTGTGAAGCGTCCGGGATGAAAATCAGCACCTCCAAATCCGAGGCCATGGTTCTTGACCGGAAAATGGTGCTTTGACCTCTTCAGGTCGGTGGAGTGTCCTTGCCTCAAGTGGAGGAGTTTAAGTATCTCGGGGTCTTGTTCACGAGTGAGGGACGGATGGAGCGTGAGATTGATAGACGGATCGGTGCAGCATCTGCAGTGATGCGGTCGCTGTATCGGACCGTCGTGGTGAAGAGAGAGCTGAGTAGGGGGGCAAAGCTCTTGATTTACAGATCGATCTACGTTTCGATCCTCACCTATGGTCATGAGATTTGGCTCATGACCGATAGAATGAGATCACGAGTACAAGCGGCCGAGATGAGTTTCCTCCGCAGGGTGGCTGGGCGCTCCCTTAGAGATAGGGTGAGGAGCTCGGTCACTCGGGAGGAGCTCGGAGTCAAGCCGCTGCTCCTCCACGTCGAAAGGAGTCAGTTGAGGTGGCTCGGGCATCTTTTCCGGATGCCCCCTGGACGCCTCGCTGGAGAGGTGTTCCGGGCACGTCCCATTGGGAGGAGGCCCCGGGGAAGACCCAGGACACGCTGGAGGGATTACATCTGTCGGCTGGCTTGGGAACGCCTTAGGGTTCCCCCGGAGGAGCTGGGGGAGGTGTGTGTGGATCGGGAGATCTGGGCGGCTTTGCTTGAGCTGCTGCCCCCGCGACCCGACTCTGGATAAAGCGGAAGAAAATGGATGGATGGATGATTGAATCTAAACTCATTTTAAAAATGTATGTTTTGGCAGCTATTTTGAACACCATCTTGAATAACTAGGTTGGGGCAGTTTTAATTTTGGGGAACTGTGATTGTATTTTGGGGGCCGCCTGAAGAGCCTAAGAGTGTTGCATGAGCTTAGTTTAGGGCGGGGGGTCTATGGTCCAAGCTCCTCTACAATTTAAGATTTCCAGGGTCTCAGAATTCAAATTAACCAATCTCACCTCATGACAATCTGTATCTCACATCAAGTATATTATTCTTTAATTCAAAAACTGTAATTTATGAAGAGAAACTGAACTTCACTGCAACAATACAATTAAAACCATCATCCTCCAAAAAAAGGTGACAAAGTACACCAGGCATTAATTATGTAAGTATGTATTTACTGATTTAGGTTTGACAGTTTGACAAACTCTTCGTTTGATTTTCCAGTTCTAAACCACATTAGGATGGGATCACTGTCACAGATTAAAGACCGTCAATGACTGCTCAAGTAGTGTAGATGAAATCATTCACTGATGGTGCTTTCGAGAAGAAGGTGTTGTTTGCATTTCCATGTTTGGCCTCCTGTGTGTGATAATCCACATGTACTATGCGTACAGTATGTGAGCATGCTGTTTGAAGTGCAGCTGGGAAAACAGATTGTAGGGGCAGTCATTGCTCTATGTAAGATCTCCACGCATTCATACTTGATAATTATTACATAAATTAATAAATATATTAAGTCTGATTTTTCAATAAATAATAAGAGACACATTGAAGAATATAACAAATTACCTCTGGAAGATCTCTGTGCAGTGAAATACCATGCAGTCAATACAAACAGCCAGTTTCAGGATGGACACAAAATAATTATATATATATATATATATATATATATATATATATATATATATATATATATATATATATATATATATATATATATATATATATATATATATATATATATATATATATCTCAAGTGAAATCATGTAATTACATGGTTCATTTTGTGGATGAACTCGAGTGTTCATACTGGAGCTGTGCTGAACACGATGCACAGAGAAAACCTGGCAACAGTACAGAGGCTCAGTATTTGAATTATCTCCATGTACTTCTGCCAGGCAAAGTCAGATAAGACCCACCGCTGTGTGATGAACTGGATGGATAATTTATCAAACAGGAGAGATTAAGTCACATCACAGATCATTTTGTTACAGTATTATAGTCTCTGACCTCATTGATCAAGAGTCTTCATGATCCAATTCACCCAAAATGACATACTGTAAATACGAAAAGAACCCAAGATATACCCATATCAGTCTACAATACTGGTGATGATGCGCAGGTGTCACTTCAAAATTATTAGCTTAAACATGATCTGTTGTGCTTTTCATTAGCCTGCTGTTATTTCAGTACCATTTATGATTTGGTTTTCTTTAAATAGTTTAATTTCAGCCGTGCATTACTGATTTCCTTCAACAGTCCCCTTGCAAAGAATTTGAACGACAAGGCTGGTCCATTCGGTTTGGTTGAAGACTGAAGACTGAGTTTGTGATAAAAAAGGTGAATATGAGGAGATATTTGAGACTGTCAACTTTTATTTACTGGTATCTTGATGTGTTAAACAACATAAATCATAGCACCTTTTGTGTCAGGACCCCCCCACACACACACCACCACCCTCGCTACAACCATCCACCTTTGCATTACCAAAACTATTGAAACAGATGACTTCTGAATTTTGCTGCAACCATTGAGAATAGCATCATCAATAAAGATGATGAAGATCAGGCTGATGAGTGGTTTGCATTTTGCGGGTTGGTCTCTGTATTCCTGCTGTCACAGTCTTCATTGAATGATGGACTATCGTGGTCATCAGTGATGTCCCTGGCTGTTGTTTTGCAGTTTTTAATTGCATATTCATTGTCATCATCCATTGTTTTACTTGACTGACCCATTTGATCAGGGGCGGTCCTGGAGGCGGGCTGACAGGGCAGCCGCCCGGGGCGGCATTGCAGGGGGGCGGCACAATCGTGCGGGGGAAAAAAAATACGGTCAAAAAAAAAAAAAATGGGGTGGAGGTGGGGGTTGTCCTGACGGGGGGGGTTCGTGGTTACAACACGCTCAACTTTTGTTCTGAATCAGCTTCTTATCACTGGTAACGATGCGGCTTTCCCCTCACTCATTCCCGCAGCTTCACAGTGCTTTAAACGGTCCACAGAGTTCAGTAGCGACACAAAGCATGCAGCGAAACGAGACGAGTCATTGGATAAATGCTGGGCTTTGTCCCGCCCATCGGACGCTCAGCGTGTCTGGGCGTCTATGGGGCAGTGGGCTGGCCTCGGCTCGCCCGGACGCTCAGCTTCTGCATGATGATTGAATGATCTGTCTGAGGTTGAATCCCTTTTTGATTGACAGCGAAATGAGCGAATCAGCGATCTTTTGGTGTAAACATCCGTGGGAGCATTTTCATTCTGTTCTGAGTTGAACCGAAGACTTTCCTAATCCTCTTAGCAGCATTTTCTTTGTTAAAAACAACTAGCGACAAATCGAGCTTCTATTTCTGGTGGGTTTTTTTGTAGCTGCTTGTGTTTGGAGACTGACTTCTATCACTCTTTCTGACTTCTATCGCAGTTTCTGTCCCTACCGAGCAGCGGGTGCTGCTGAGCTCCTCCACCGTCACAAAGCACTCACAGGTGGACACACTTCACACTAGCCTCGCGCCAGTCCCAGCTAGCGAGCTAGCTAGGTAGCAAGCTGCACATAATGGCAGACAATTTGAATGTTGTGGACCGGATTTTGGCAAAGCCATTTGATAGTCTTCCTTATAAAGATGCCATGGCTGCTGTCATGGCTTCAGCTCTCAATGGTTTGCAGACCAAAGTTAAAGCACTAGCCCCCAGTGCAATGTTTGTGTATTGCTATGCACACAGACTGAATCTGGTTCTGTCTCAGGGGGCTAAATGCTTATCTGAGTGCAGAATATTTTTTGCATCACTCTCTGGGTTTGCCACATTTTTCTCAAAATCCACAGAAGATGTCTTTTCTTGAGTCTTCAGGCTGCTCAAGGTTGCCCAGAAATGCCCCTACTCCATGGAATTTCACATCATGGATAGTGAGCACTGGGGCAAACAATTATGATGCCCTCCTGTTAACTTTTGAGATGATCATTGGAGATAAGTCCATGGATGATGACACATTAGACTGTGCCAATTTCTGTGTTTGTTATTGCAGTAGTCATTAAAACCGGAAATTTGTTCTTGAAAATAGCTGTTGTGAGTTAATTTGTGGGATTGTGGGTGTTCTGGACGAAGTTAGTGTTTTCATGGGTGGTTGGGCGGAGGTGGTGGCCATGTTAGTGTGCGCGGGGGGGGGGGGGGGGCACATGCAGGGGGTTTCGCCCGGGGAATAAATCATTCTAGGACCGCCACTGCATTTGATATCTGTTGATCTGTACACCAGCTGTTTCTTTCTTTTTAAAACATTTTGGATTGTTTAATTGGTTATACTGAGCATTTGTGCGATGTTGCCAATTTAATTTGTTTTCCCACCTTCAATAAAAGATTTGCTTTTGCCCCACAGACAGCTCTCTGTTCTTCAGGTTGGTTGATCTTTGTAGTCAACACCTGCAGTCTTCACTGGTGAAATCCAAGGGTAAAATCAAGAGAATATTTTTAGAGGTCTATAATGTTTAAGTACCCTGAGTGCACCACTTGAGAAGCTAAATAAGGAGATTGTGCGTCAGGGTTTGGGATTCTCCTGGATCAAGATGAAGATCCAGGCGTTCAAAGACATCACAAGTGTATCTGATGAAAGTGTTGAGCTTGAAATTCACTTATATCATTACCTTCATGTCTTTGGGTCTTTGTCCATTGAGAATGAGAGACACCTGGGAATAGCTTATGGAGTCTTGATGTTTCTGGACAGCAGTGTTTGGCAATGTTGATACTTTTGTAGGAGAATGAAGGTCCAAGTCTTTAGGGTGCTGGTGCTTCAAGTAATAGTATATGGTTGTGATTTGGCGCTGTATAAAATGAAATAAATTGAAATTGAAAATTGGTTCTGAGAGCTGGATGCTAACCAGTGACCAAAAGGTGATGAGTGGCTGTCTTTGGTACTCTGTCTCTTCAAAAGATCCTTGGGTATAGCTGGAATTACTTTCTGTCCAACAAAAAGTTATTTTGAGAGACACAGAAGAGACGTACTGCTTGTACTGTGAGGGAATGTGAGCTATGACATTATGACCATATGGTGCATTTCTCTGGGCATGATCTAGCATACAGGTCCCTCTTTGCTGAGGATCCTAAAAGTGGAAAAGGTTAAGGGGATGCCCATTTTCCCCCTAGCTTTAATAGATAGACGGTTACTTTTAAGAGGACCAGTTTTAAGCTGGTCTAGATACTTTTAAGTTGCACCAGTTGTTTGGCTCGGTGGTTGATATGCAGGTACAAAGGAGGTTCTATGCTGGCACCAGTTCATGCTTCTTGTCCTGACTGGTCTGATACTAAATGTGAGGAAATCTGTTTTTTATCATTATGGAGTTATGAAAAATGCCAGGAAAATGTGTGTTTTTTTAATTTTTTGTGTGATTCTAAGTTCTTTGAAAATATTGTGTTTCATGCTTGCATTTTAACAAGATTGTTTATTACTAAGCTTGTGTGAGAATGTAAACTTATGATCTCAGAAGGGATGAGGCCTCAAAATTTGACCTTTGTTAGATAAGTTTAGCAGCTGTATTTGAGACGGCGGGGAGAGTTATGACTGGGGAAACTTGTTGCTAGGTAACTCCGTCCATGTGATCAGCGGGCTGTATATTATCTAGAAAACTGTCAACGTGCTTTCAGTGGAAGGAAGTAGCACGACCACTGTCCACTCCTGCGGTAAATAAAGACTTCAATTGAGGCAAGTCCTTTGTCTCTGTCTTCCTTTGGCTGTAGTCAGGACAGTCATCATTTTTCTGACACTAAAGCTGGTATGTTTTATGTTGTTTAACATGTCTAGATGTACAGTAAAATCATTCAGAGGGGACTGTATTATTCCCCAATCAACACTTGCTTCTCTCATTCACTTTATGCATTCAATACTCACTACAGGAGAGACTTGGGCACGCCTAGTAATACCATTTCTTTACTTGCTCTCTTTTTGTACTTTGTAGCTTGTAAATAAGCGTGCATAGATGGGGACAATCACTAAAGTGATGAAATATTTGTTCAGTGTTGACAGTGACATTTTGTATGAAAGCTTCCAACAGCCAGCCTTCATGAATTTGCTGCTTTGATATATTTGTTCAGGCATCATGAATTTGCCACAAACTGGAGCTTGTATTCAGTCTTACCAAATTAAATTGGTTATGTGCTATTGCTCTTACCATGTTTTATCGTGAACCTGTGCCTTGCCGTGAGTTACCAGACAGAGGAGATTTTGCTTCTTTTGTTTTTTTTATCATATAAATACAGTAATTACAATTATTTCCCCTCGGAATGAAAATTTGTCATTCATTTGCTGCTTGTTGTCGTATTTAATTACTATTTACACGTTACCACAAAGGAACATATTTGTAAGTGCTAAGCAGAGGATTTTGACATTTAGGTACACGTACACTTCGAGTCCCAATTTTAAGGGAAATGTTTTGTGAAGGAAGTGCTCCCAAGTGCATAATAAATGAACTGTAAGGACTCGATGAGCAATGACAACCCAAGGAGTAAATGTGGGTAAGAATCAGTAGTACACAACTAGCAAGTTAAATGCTTGTAAAACACCCTCAACATTTGAATTAAAGAAGAAGAAGAAAAAAAAAATCATTTATCAAACGAAGTTTCCTTTCCTTTCTGGAGACATGTTTGCTAAATCCACATGAGGTCATAGTCTTCATATGTTTATCCAGGCTGATGATGAAAGTCCTTAAATCCAAGTGATGTTATGAGTTGCTTTTTCTGATTTTGACCATGTGCAAATCATGTGATTTCTTTTGTCTTTATTTTTTCTGGATGAGGGATCGTTCTATGACTTGTTCAGTGTCGGCCGGCTGGATGCTCATATTGTGCTGTCTCTTGCGAAGATGCTGCAGGTCACAGCGATGCTGTGAGACGTCATTATGTTGTCTGCTCTGCACTTTAATCTCAAACGTGACAAATGTCGTTGCCGTTTAGCCGTCTGTGCTTTATTATGATGCATTTGCGCTGTTTTAGTTCGCATTTTAAAAATGCAATTTCCAGCCAAGAGGATGAAGTCCCCCCTCAAAATCTCCCCCCACTTCTTTTTTCTTCCTTCTGATGATTAAGACATGAATGCTGGCTGCACTTTAAGAGACTCAGCCTTTTTTTTCCTTCTTGCAGGTCCAAGGCCAACCACCTGGAATAAAATGCAGTAAGATAAGGTGAGAAAGAGCATTAAGGTTGTACTTGAGTAGACCGACAGTACAAACCTCATTTCTAAAAGAAAAAATACAAGTTGTGGCAGCATTCAGAATGTAACTAATAACTAAAATCATAGATTAGTCATTGATCTTCACCACAGTTGTGTAGTTGTTTTTTTATCCTGTTTTTTTTTTTAACTTAACGTTATGCAGTGTTTGTTGCTTTGCAGATTTACTGAGATCTAGCAAACCAATTTACATAAACCTTGCTGGAGTGGTTACATTACAAACAAAAACTGCAGTGGATATCTGGAAAAAAGCTTAACCAATTAACATAAATAAATAATAGTTAGATATGGCATGTTAATACAGCTGCTTTATGTAATATAGTGAAAAAGGTAAGCCTAACATTGAATCAGAACTGCATAAAGAGGTCATAGGAGAGAATTTTACAGTAACTTTAAACATTGTGAGATGGCCCCTTCACACATAATATGAATAAGTACAAATCAGGGTGAATCACGGCGAAACAGCTCATATGAGCAAACCACGAAAACATCGAGCAGACAGGCAGGCGTGAACGATGCCGCTGCGATGGTTTCGTGCACACGGGAACACAGTGCAAGTAGTTGCATGATGTGGTTACACATCGTACAGCTACTCGCACTGTGTTCCCATGTGCATGAAACCATTGCAGCATGTATTTTTTTTTTTTTTTTGCGGTGTGCCGTCCACACGGCAGACACTTTGTCATGTGGAACAACGCTCACGTGGTGACATGGCATTTGGATCACCCGCTGCGTGTTCTGTGTCCAGATGCTGCTGAGTCTGGCTGTGGTAAAGGCTGCCATGAATGAAATGCTATGACTCTTTAAACTTTTAAACCTCCGGTTGCTCCGATCAGGTTCGCTGATTTGATCAGACCTGATCGATCAGGGCGTTTGATGAGAGCACCGACATGCAGTGATGATGCCTTTATTTTAAAGTCACAGGTTTGATCAGACACACACAGAGAGAGAGTGCGACAGAGGGAGAGAGAGAGAGAGACAGAGTGAGAGTGAGGGAGAGCGTGACAGAGGGAGAGAGGGAGAGAGACAGTGAGAGTGAGGGAGAGCGTGACAGAGGGAGAGAGGGAGAGAGACAGTGAGAGTGAGGGAGAGCGTGACAGAGGGAGAGAGGGAGAGAGACAGAGTGAGGGTGAGGGAGAGCGTGACAGAGGGAGAGAGAGAGAGAGACAGAGTGAGAGTGAGGGAGAGCGTGACAGAGGGAGAGAGAGAGAGACAGAGTGAGAATGAGGGAGAGCGTGACAGAGGGAGAGAGGGAGAGAGACAGAGTGAGGGTGAGGGAGAGCGTGACAGAGGGAGAGAGGGAGAGAGACAGAGTGAGAGTGAGGGAGAGCGTGACAGAGGGAGAGAGGGAGAGAGACAGTGAGAGTGAGGGAGAGCGTGACAGAGGGAGAGAGGGAGAGAGACAGAGTGAGAATGAGGGAGAGCGTGACAGAGGGAGAGAGGGAGAGAGACAGTGAGAGTGAGGGAGAGCGTGACAGACGGAGAGAGGGAGAGAGACAGAGTGAGAGTGAGGGAGAGCGTGACAGAGGGAGAGAGGGAGAGAGACAGAGTGAGAGTGAGGGAGAGCGTGACAGAGGGAGAGAGGGAGAGAGACAGAGTGAGAGTGAGGGAGAGCGTGACAGACGGAGAGAGGGAGAGAGACAGAGTGAGAGTGAGGGAGAGCGTGACAGAGGGAGAGAGGGAGAGAGACAGAGTGAGAGTGAGGGAGAGCGTGACAGACGGAGAGAGGGAGAGAGACAGAGTGAGAGTGAGGGAGAGCGTGACAGAGGGAGAGAGGGAGAGAGACAGAGTGAGAGTGAGGGAGAGCGTGACAGAGGGAGAGAGGGAGAGAGACAGAGTGAGAGTGAGGGAGAGCGTGACAGACGGAGAGAGGGAGAGAGACAGAGTGAAAGCGAGGGAGAGCGTGACAGAGGGAGAGAGGGAGAGAGACAGAGTGAGAGTGAGGGAGAGCGTGACAGACGGAGAGAGGGAGAGAGACAGAGTGAAAGCGAGGGAGAGCGTGACAGAGGGAGAGAGGGAGAGACAGAGTGAGAGTGAGGGAGAGCGCGTGACAGAGGGAGAGAGGGAGAGAGACAGAGTGAGAGCAGGGCAGAGCGTGACAGAGGGAGAGAGGGAGAGACAGGTGAGGAGGCGAGGGAGAGCGTGACAGAGGGAGAGAGCGAGAGAGAGAGAGGATGAGGCAGAGTGCAGAGTGAAGAGGGTGAGTGAGAGAGGAGACGAGAGGGAAGAGGGGAGAGCAGAGTGAGAGTGAGGGAGAGCGTGACAGAGGGAGAGGAGGAGGGAGAGGAGAGTGAGAGTGAGAGAGCGTGACAGAGGAGAGAGGAGAGACAGAGTGAGAGTGAGGGAGAGCGTGAGGGAGAGAGAGAGAGAGGAGAGGACAGAGTGAGAGTGAGGAGAGAGCGTGACAGAGGGAGAGGAGAGAGGGAGGCAGAGTGAGAGTGATGGATGAGCGTTGACAGAGGGAGAGAGGGAGAGACAGAGTGAGAGTGAGGGAGAGCGTAACAGAGGGAGAGAGAGAGAGAGGGAGAGACAGAGTGAGAGTGAGGGAGAGCGTGACAGAGGGAGAGAGGGAGAGACAGAGTGAGAGTGAGGGAGAGCGTGACAGAGGGAGAGAGAGAGAGAGGGAGAGACAGAGTGAGAGTGAGGGAGAGCGTGACAGAGGGAGAGAGGGAGAGACAGAGTGAGAGTGAGGGAGAGCGTGACAGAGGGAGAGAGAGAGAGAGGGAGAGGCAGAGTGAGAGGAGGGAGAGCGTGACAGAGGGAGAGAGAGAGAGGCAGAGTGAGAGTGAGGGAGAGCGTGACAGAGGGAGAGAGGGAGAGACAGAGTGAGAGTGAGGGAGAGCGTGACAGAGGGAGAGAGGGAGAGGCAGAGTGAGAGTGAGGGAGAGCGTGACAGAGGGAGAGAGGGAGAGGCAGAGTGAGAGTGAGGGAGAGCGTGACAGAGGGAGAGAGAGGGAGAGACAGAGTGAGAGTGAGGGAGAGCGTGACAGAGGGAGAGAGAGAGAGAGGGAGAGGCAGAGTGAGAGTGAGGGAGAGCGTGACAGAGGGAGAGAGGGAGAGGCAGAGTGAGAGTGAGGGAGAGCGTGACAGAGGGAGAGAGGGAGAGACAGAGTGAGAGTGAGGGAGAGCGTGACAGAGGGAGAGAGGGGAGAGACAGAGTGAGAGTGAGGGAGAGCGTGACAGAGGGAGAGAGAGAGAGAGGGAGAGGCAGAGTGAGAGGAGGGAGAGCGTGACAGAGGGAGAGGGGAGAGGCAGAGTGAGAGTGAGGGAGAGCGTGACAGAGGGAGAGAGGGAGAGGCAGAGTGAGAGTGAGGGAGAGCGTGACAGAGGGAGAGAGGGAGAGACAGAGTGAGAGTGAGGGAGAGCGTGACAGAGGGAGAGAGGGAGAGACAGAGTGAGAGTGAGGGAGAGCGTGACAGAGGGAGAGAGGGAGAGACAGAGTGAGAGTGAGGGAGAGCGTGACAGAGGGAGAGAGGGAGAGACAGAGTGAGAGCGAGGGAGAGCGTGACAGAGGGAGAGAGGGAGAGAGACAGAGTGAGAGTGAGGGAGAGCGTGACAGAGGGAGAGAGGGAGAGACAGAGTGAGAGTGAGGGAGAGCGTGACAGAGGGAGAGAGAGGGAGAGGCAGAGTGAGAGTGAGGGAGAGCGTGACAGAGGGAGAGAGGGAGAGGCAGAGTGAGAGCGAGGGAGAGCATGTGCGCGCGAAAGAAAGTGAGTGACCGAGCTGCTGTTTCTGTTGTGTTTCTGGATTTCTGAGTTGAGGTTCGATTCCCTGTTCTGATCACATACAGGTGCTGTGGGCTGTGTGATCATGTTCTCAGCTGATTCCTCTGGATTCACGCATTCAGTTTTTGGTTGTGTACAGGAGTGCAGTGTTGCACAGACTTGCAAGCAGTAACGCTGTGCTGCACAGACCTGCTTAAAACTGAGTTCAACGCTCTACGCTTTCTTACGCCGAAGAAAATTTCTTCTGTCCTACGCACATAGCCATACTGCTGTGTAGGGAGAAAAGCTAAAAGCCACTTTTAGAGCTGCTAAAAGTGGGCGTATTGCTGCTCAACTCAGCATAGACGATACGCCACAATGAGCAGCTCTACGAATACGCCAATGTGAAAGGGACTTTTGCAAAGCCACACTCGTGGGGGAACTTAGACAGATTTCACATCCAGCTCAAAAGTGATCGTCTGCTGACTGTTGTCGTGCTAATAGCGCAAATGGCCATACATTTTCTAAGTGCCAAGCGAGCGGTGTTAGATGGTCATGTGTGTCAGTTGGAATTTGGCCGACACCTACTGCGAGAGGGTTCAATGGGCTCTCACAGTGCACATTCTGTCTTTGAACTGCTGGTGTACGCAAATAGTTGTAGCAACAGGTGTACGAGGCATTGGAGGCAGATTGTTATGTGTCGAACGCAGCTCGGAGAACCGACCAGCGTTTGAAGGACCCAGTATGAAATAAGCAGAGCACGGTACAAAGGCTAACTGAATTTAATACATAACAGTGATAATATAACAGAAGGTGCGGTCTGGCGTGGTGCGCTCCCAGCAGCGCTAACGGTCCGGAGCCAGAAGCTGTTTCGGACCCAAGGACCCCGCCGACACCCCCCAGGTGGCCGCAACAACCGAGTCTCAGGAAGTGTGCTGACGAGCGTGAGACCTCACCCCCTCCTCTTTCACAGACTGTGCATCAAACCTGGACGTTCTCAGCATCCGCTGTTGATGAGATGGCTCCCGAGACGACGATCTCACCCGTCTGGTCACAAGGTCGAGTCTCTGGCAAATACACACTGTGCACTCCAGTCTTAAATGCCAACATGTTCCAATCCATCCAGATGCACCACAGCTGTGAGTCCTGACGAGTCGCAGGTGATCAGGGTGAGGTCCTGACAGCCTCAGCAACACAGCCACTCAGTCCCAAACGCAAGCCACCTGGGAGGAAAACCAAAAAACAGAAACAAACCGGCAGCCAGGCCCCCCCAGCCATATAACACAGATATGAATTTACACGTATTGCATACAACTCCTGCTTCATGCGCACTTCATGGGCAATTTGACCACATTTTTACTATGTGTGAAGGGGCCCTTACCTGTGATTTGATTTTCATAAAATTATGTAAAAAAGATGGGTCTATCATGAAATATGACAGCAGGGTCTCTTCTCAATAAATGAGTGTAGACAGGAATTTATTCATTGACAGAGGTATGAATGCATGCAGTTTTCAAGACATATTTTTGGAAAAAGGCTTCATGTTTTTATTTGAAAACAAACTAACAACAAACAAATTTTGTGGCCACCCTCTCTTTTCTTTATGAAAGTCTTTTTGTGCTTGCCATATTTTAACATCACGTTCACACACTGTATTTCTTGGCTGCTTTAGAATTGTTTGTTGACTCCGCTACATTTGTCACCATGAGCTTAAATTTTACACCAAAACCTCTCCTCAGTTGCTCTTTAACTTACATGACAGACTTACATAACTTTCATGTTTCAAAGGTATATGGTACAACCTACTGTTGCAAATGTATATGATTTGTAAAAGTCTAAACACTGAATGGAAGGAAAGCCCTTTTTTCTGTTCTGTTGTATTTCCAAGGAAAAAAATTAAGCAAAACAAGTCTTGTACAGTCTTACACATATTTGAAATTATATGGTATATTGCCAGTAACTTGTTATTGTCTGTCATATTGGAAAATATTAGGAAAACTCAAGATGTAGAAGGTAAAAATGGATTTCCCATTGTAATTTTTCAAGTGAACTGCTCTTTCTTCAAAACTGATTTGTGTTTATGGAAGGAAAATGCATAGATTACAAAAACACAATAGCTCACTAAAGAAAAGAGTTACTTATTTGTCCAATTTTATTTTGTCTCATACTGTCTGTGGCTGATGCTGAGACTCTGATACATGCATTTATCTCTTCCAGATTGGACTACTGCAATGCTTTATTTTCTGCTTTACTGCAGTCCAGCATTAGGGGTCTTCAATTGGTTCAAAATGTTGCTGCCAGACTTTTGACACGCAGCAGAAAGTTTGATCATATTACACCCATTTTAGCATCCCTTCATTGGCTTCCTGTGTCTGCAAGATCGGATTTTAAGGTTCTGTTACTGGCCTATAAAACTGTTCACAGACCGGCACCTCCCTACCTGGTGAACCTGGTTAAGCCTTACGTACCGGCTTGGGCCCTGCGTTTGCAGGGTACGGGACGTCTTTGTGTTCCCAGGGTGAATAAAATGTCTGCCAGTCAAAGAGCCTTTTCCTATCATGCCCCTGCCCTGTGCCCTGTGAATTGAAGTCACTGTGGAGACTTTTAAATCTAAACTTAAGACCCACTTGTTTTCCCTGTTTTATCATTAGTATTTTATGTATGTTATTATGTTATTATGTATTTCTTATTTTTTAATTCTTTTTTAATGGATTGCTTTTTATCATGTTTTACTCTTTTAAGTCTTTTGTTGTGTTTTTCTGTGTCATGTGATGTGCCTTGAGGCGATATGGTTGTGAACTGGCACTATACAAATGAATAAATTTGAATTTGAATTAGAATTTATTTACCCTGGTCTTGGAGAAAGTGTCAAATCTCCACGTTGGGGTCTGTGAATCCTTTTTTCCCTTCATTTACAAGGACAGGCTTCTCTGTTCTTGTGTGCCAGACAAGTATCTGGAGAAACCAAACACAAACACACAGACACATAAAAACACAAAAAACAAATGCAATAACAACGTGTTGCTCTCTTAGTGCTCTTATTCAGTCTGCTTCTCCTTTCAGCTCCTGTTTTTAATGTTCATTAAATTCCACTCACTGCTAGAACATTACATGCACAACCACAGGACCCATCTATGTGTAAAGAGCTGCCAACACAATACTGATTCTCCAGAGTACAAGGATGGGCTCAGAAGGTTGACTGTGAAGCACTAATGCAGGTCGATGAAACTCGGTGTGCCTTATTTTAAACTCATTTGGCAATTTCAAGTTAGTGGGCACTATCATATCATCACGTACCTGCACAAAAAATGTTTAAATCCTAAGTACATTCATGTTTACATGCAAATATTGACTTATGCAATTTGTTCACCCGCTCAGAACAACATGAGGTTTAGGTTTATTTTGAAATGTCCTACTTTGGTTTTATTCTCATGGTTTGTCAGATTCACCCTACTTCCTGTTTTACTTCGACACTGTATTCTCTGTTCTTGTTTGGTTTGCTTTCTTCCTGTTTGCGCTCACACCTGAAGTCATTCAGCCATCAGTGCACCTGCAGTCAATTGTAATCACCTCCCAGTCTACTTAAACTCTGCTTTTCAGATTTCTGGTTGCTGGCTCATTGGATGTTTTTTCACCCTTGTGGTTCGCTGTGTTTATTTCTTCCAAGTCAGATGTCCAGATTTAGACCTGTATTTTCTTTTGTGATCTTTGATCCTGCTGTTTGATTTTTGGACTTTGTGTTTTGAGCACCTGTATATGACCTTGGGATGAGATTGGCTTTGATTAAAGAACACTGTCTGAGCACATTCTGCCGGTTCTGTGTGTTTGGGGTCATATTAGAAAACCCAACCACAACAATTAATACACAAGCAGAAGATCAGAACAGGTGTCACATACCACGTTTTCTGCAGTTTTAAGCATGTTGTCAAATCAGCAGCAAACAAAGTGCATTAGTGCAGCACAGTCCATGCTTCCATCATAGTGAATGTTTTCTCTTTTAATTGGCTGGAGTGGGAACAGCCCAAAGTGGAGTGAGACAGTGATCCTATGCATACACAGGTGGTTTTAGCATCCGGTGTAAAACCTGTGCCAATTCAACATGCAGATCCACCTTGGATTTGCTGTGTCGACCCCAAGTGCAAACAAGGGAGCAGCCGAAGGGACTTACTATCAAAATGCATCCATGGTCATGTTACAATCAATTCACAGCCCTCTTCTGTATTATAATTGAATTGAATTGTGAGGTGCCTTGAGAGTTCCACCCCAACATATTATATAAGAGGGGCTAATGTGAATTAGTACAAGTCTTATGTTTGTTAGCCTCTTGCTATGCTGGTTGCTATGCGTATGCATTGCTTATGCATAGGTTGGCAGTTTTAAGAACAACTGAAACAGCAAACATTAAATTTAAACATTAGATAGGTATCTCTTTGGGGGCTGGTAATGAAAAGGAACATGTGTGTTGTGATTTTGGCTCCTTCCACTCACTCCCCTTGGGATGTGAACTCACGACCTCCAGTATGGAAGGCAGACTTTTAAACCAGTTGGCCAAAAGGCCAGGCTCTGGCCAATCTTCTTTTTTTTTTCTTTCTTTGTAAAGTTGTTGGGGAGTGAGGTTTACTGACTACTATTGCCCAGCAACTCCTGCTGGCCCCCATGACACTGGCAAGACCAAATGCTGAGGAAAATGACACAGATGATGTTTCACCAGGACAATAAGAGTGCTCTGAAAGCACTCTTATTCATGTTTGATAGTGTTTGTTGTTGTTCTGAGAGTGTTTTTGAAACATGTTGCAGGCATCCATTTCCATCCAAATGAGCAAATATTTGCACAAAAACAATAAAGTTTATCAGTTTGAACATTAATCTTGTCTCTGTGTTGTATTCAACTGAATATTGGTTGAAGAGGATTTGCAAATCATTGTCTTCTGTTTTTATTTACATTTTACACAACATCCCAACTTCATTGGAATTGGGGTTGTATAACGGCTGATTGGATCCTTGTCATTTGATTGGTGGGTTGTATGTCATGTGACATGGATTATTCATACCATTTGCCATTGTGTTTCATTGACCATGCAATAGTTCTTTTTTTTTCTTTTTTTTTTTAGCGTGCAATTTTGGTGCTATATGAAATGTGCTATTGCATGTCCCAACCACCACACATGCTTGCACTACCGGGGGCGGTGCTTAGCTAAACGTGGTGGAGTTTGTTTTGCTGGAGGATGACGATTTGAAGGAGCTAACTGATGCTACTCATTCTTCAAACACAAAAACACAAATCCACTATGCTGTAAGCCGTCTGGAGGCATGAAGAGCTGATAGGATGAAAAGCTGGACAAATTTCTGATGTGATTTTTCGCTGGACTGAGGAACTACACAAAGAATTTTTTTTTTTTTTTTTTTTTTGGAAGTACATGGAGTCAGTGCACAGAATTACGGACTACATCGTTACAATTTTGGACTCCAATATAAAGTTCATGTTGGACTGTTAAGCACCAGTGGAACACCAAAATGTAAGTCCCTTTTCTGTTGATTATAAATTAACAAAAGTATACATTTTCCGTACATTTCAGACTGGGCCGATGTTGGTTCACAGACAAACATCTAAGAACAGGATGACAAGGTTAAAACAACAAAAGCAAAAAGTGTCAAACTCATTTTCCTGCTCTTGTCTGTGTTGGAGCCCTCCTTTCTTTCATCTCTGTGTAGTAGCGGACATGAATTATGCATAGGGCGTGTAAGAGATGTGCCAGGAACCCACTCCCACTTCGCACAGGTGCAGGGGGAGGTTAATAGTCATGCTCCCGTCTGAAATGGTTGATTATAAGGAGGAGAGATGCCGATGCATGAATTTCCATTTTTCGCTTTCCCTCCTGCCCTTCTGTCCATCCCAGTGCTCATCTATAATCAGCATGATGTCGACACCCACAACTCCAGTTCTGCTCTCTCTGCTGTTCCCTGAATACTTTTCATTTACCCCTCAGGGAGAGTCCAAGAGAAAAAGCTGTCTCGCAGTTTCTCGCATTGCCGTTGTGTATGAATTTACAGCGGGGACGCTGGCTGGCTAGTCCTCCATCTAACTGCTCTTTGCCCAGAGAGATGGAGGCTTAGTGAAGTGACCCAGACCAAGGGCCGCAAGCAGGAATAGTGTGGAGATGATCATTACCGCCACTGCTGCTGCTCCCTTCGAGCCTATCAGTCAAGCTCTTGTAAACATGTTTGCGTGGAGTGGACAGTGCAAGACAGCAAATCAATGGCATCCATGTTTCTAGCAACACGCTAATTTGCATTCTATTAGGTGAACTTTATATTTCAAATGTCATTATGCCTCTCATAGTGCATGCTGAAGAAAAATGTCAGCGTGGAGGAGGAGGACAAAGTGTAAACCAGTAGCATAAAGACCACTGTGGTAGGCAGGAAAACATGATGTCCTGCTTGATTGTGAAGACAAATAGCTACACTGTGTGCATGCAAACACAGAGTTTGTATGAGCCAGGTCATGGATTTTGCAGCATGCATTTCTTTTGGACATCCCTGCAAATTAGCCCAACTGGATACTTGGTAATAGTGACTTCTTATTGGTCCTACAGCTAGTTGTATTGTTAGTTTTACCCTGGTCATTATTGTAATGGTGTTCCTACAAAGTCAAACTATTTCTGAGATTAAATTTATTCAAAATCATGGTGAAAAACCAGCCTGGATTCTCTCTAGCAGGAGATACAGTCATTCAGAACCTTGAACAAAGAAACTGGAACAGTTTGAGTGTGACAAAAGGCGGACCTTATTTTGCAAATCCTACTATTATTGGCTACCGGTAGGCACAGAGGGAGGTCTGGACACCTGCCCAAACCCGCACAAGGATGAAACCTATGCTAACTTAATTCTCTTTGTTTTAAACACTTGTGAAACCAAAATGATAAATATTGCTTTTCTGTTAACTAAATGTTCTGTTTGACCGCTTGTAACATCACACTCAGTGTGACAAGCATCTGATAAGACATTCCTTCGGCCTTCCAGCACATCTGATAAAACCATCTCCTGAGCCTAATCACACAAATGACCTCTGAGTGACACTGCAAGCAACTCTGATCAATCACAATGCAAGAAAAGACACTAGGCCTGGACCTACTAGTGTTAAATAAAGACAAGTTTCATCGTGGGACATTGTTCATAACCTCCAAGTGACCTCTGATTCTCACCACCATGGAAGACATTCTCTCAGATGAAAGGGATTTGATTCATTTACGTATTTCAATCAGTAAACTCATGCAATAACAGAAAAGAAATGAATGAATAGATAAAATGAAACAAAAAAGAAAATACATAATGAATAAAAACAAAACATGTAGTTGAGTGAAAAAGGTCGAGGCTGAAGCTATCTAGCTTTTAAATGCCCCAACCTCTTTATACCGTGTCAATATTGAAAATAAAACATTTCTGTCAGACTACGAACAGTAATACGAAAACAATCAATGAATCACGGGTACTGGTACACGTCAATTTTTTCTTTTTACCATTTTGAATACTTTAGTGAGCACTGTAACTACTTAAGATTATTTTTTTTTTGTACCTTCTTTTAAAATGATTTATATTGGTGTTCTGTTTGAGCTCCAGCTCCAAACTTTTCCACAAATCCACCCCACAGATTGATATGCACATTCTTCTCTTACGAGTTCGACTTCTGTTCTTTTTGAAGTTCAATTCTCCTCTCAAATTATAGCCACTTTTTTTTGGCAGTAAATTGTTTCTGGCTTTGTACATGATTCATGATGTTTTAAATTTGACCAAATCCATAAACTTCAAGATGTTTGATTTTTACAGATAGTGGGCTGGTATGTTCTCTGTATCCCACTTTACTTTATTATCCTTATTGCTCTTTTCTGTAGTATGCATAGTTGCTGCAGGATGCTTTTGTAGTTGTTTCTCTACACAGTAAGACAGATATGGTAAAAATAATGAACAGTAGAGTATGTGCAAGGCTTTATAATCCAGTATGTGTTTTGTCTTCCCCAGAATTGCAGTGCATTTTGCCAGTTTTGAGCTTACATGAGGGTTCCAGCCAATTTTGCTGTCTGTGATCACTCCAAGAATTTTATTTTGGTATACTCTTTATATGTGTGTATTGTTTATAATCAGGTCTACTTGAACATTCATGGAATTTCTTCCAAACAACATAATCTAAATTCAATGATAATTTGTTTTTGTAGAACCATAATTTTACTTTACTAATTTCTGTGATGATCAGCTCCAACATCTGCTGCAAACTATCACCAGAACAAAAATATTTGTATCATCTGCAAACAATACAAATCTCAATAACTTTGAAACATTACATATAGCATTGATTTATAAAATAAACAACTTAGATCCTAATATTGACCCTTGTGGTACCTCAGAAGTAATATCCATGTAGTGTGATTTTGTGCTCACCATTTGTACATATTGTTTCCTGTTTCTTAGATAGCTCAGCCAGCTCAACCCAATCCCTCTAATACCATACCTTTGCATTTTGTCTAATAATATTTTATGATCAATAGTGTCAAAATCTTTGCTTAAATCAAGGAATACACCCAGAGCACATTTTCTGTGGTCAACATTGTGATTTCCTCTATTTGTTGTATGACTGCCATTTAATACATCCCATATACCTTTCATTTTATTTTTCTCCAATATTCTCCAGGGACTTTTTGATCATCACGGCCCTGTCATTCTTGTAGATTGGACAATCATTCAGCCTTCAGTTGGGACTTTGTTTTAACAACCTGTTTCTTTTAAATGAACTCTGTGTCTATGTTTGAACAGATGCATTCTTTAGACACTGTATGCATAACTGCCCCCTGCCCTGACGTGGATAAAAGCAGAGCTCAAAAAGGAACCCTTCACACTGTTCCAATCAGAACACTCTGGTTGACAGTGTCTGAAGCTTCCTATAAAAAAGCCTGATATTTGACAAATGGTCAATGTCTTGACTCTTTCTTTCCACAGACTGCCTGAAAATCCGTCTACCTCCACAAGTTGAAACCAGTTAAATCCAGTTCCACATGAACGTTTAAGCAGATAACAGACTCATGAGCCCCTTTCACACCGAGGCCAACGTAGAGTTGCGTATTGCTGCGTACTGACAATGCTGAGTTAAGCAGCTCTACGCCCAGTTTTTGTTCCCTATGCAGCGGTATGCTGAGGGTTACACGAGGTGGATGCAAAAAATTAAACATGTTTAATTTTATCAGCATAGAGCACTGGATGCAGAAAGTACGCAGTTTTTTAGGCAAGTCTACACAACACTCCACAACTTTTTGTAAATCTACACAACACTGCAACAAGCCTCCCCAATTCTACACGCCAAGGTGAAAAATCCTTTTTTCAGTACATGCCTGGATTGATAGCTCTTATTCATCCTACTGGCAGTGAAGCTTGAAAACCATGGAAGAAGAGGAGGCGAGCCAAGCTTCCACGTTCAGAGGACATGTCCAAAGTCCACTTCTCATGGCACGTCGCGCGCACCTCCTCCTCAGAAGAATCTGGGGAACTTTCTACACGTAAGTGGCAAGGCCGAAAACCAACATTGAATGCCCGTGACCTTCGATCCCTCAGGCGGCACTGCGAGGTCCAAGCTTTTCTCTTCTACCTGTAAAGCCCACAGAGAGTCAAATGACCCCAAGATCCCCCGTGGAAAGCTACTTCTGTTATGTAAACAAGGAAGTCTCAGAACACCTCAGGGGAGGGGCTGACTTGGCTAGCCACATTCTTGTGTTTGCATATTTGCTGTCTGTGTGCCTGCTTAGCTGAAAGGGCTGCTGATTTGTGCTTAGGTGGATAAATAACTTTACCCTGGGGGAGAGATGAAATTTTGTTTTCTGAATTGTATTGAAATGCGACAGGTATACTTGTGGCAAATGCAGAAGAGACCTTCCATGGCAGTGTGGGGACTGTTAGTCATTGTGAGTGACTGTAACCTGTACCTATTGTATATATTTTGGTTTTTTGGTGTGTTTTTTTTATGGTACATTTTGGTACATTTCAATAAAATCCAGAAAACAAAGTTTTCTTTTGGTGTGTTTTTTGGTACATTTTGGTACATTTCAATAAAATCCAGAAAACAAAGTTTTTTTCTTTTGGTGTGTTTTTTGGTACATTTCAATACAATTCAGAAAACAAAATTTCATCTCTCCCCCAGGGTAAAGTTATTTATCCACCTAAGCACAAATCAGCAGCCCTTTCAGCTAAGCAGGCACACAGACAGCAAATATGCAAACACAAGAATGTGGCTAGCCAAGTCAGCCCCTCCCCTGAGGTGTTCTGAGACTTCCTTGTTTACATAACAGAAGTAGCTCTGCACAGGGGATCTTGGGGTCATTTGACTCTCCTGTGGGCCTTAGAGGTAGATTGGTCATTTGACCAATCCTTGGCCTTGTGAGTGTTATAAACCGACATCATTGTGTAAAGGATTTTACCACGGGCTCAGGAACACTTCAGAAAACCACTGTCAGTTAACACAGTTCGTCACTACATCTACAAGTGCAAGTTAAAACTCTACCATGCAAAGCGAAAGCCATACGTCAACAACATCCAGAAATGCAGCCGCCTTCTCTGGGCCCGAGCTCATTTGAAATGGACAGACGCAAAGTGGAAAAGTGTGCTGTGGTCTGATGAGTCCACATTTCAAATTGTTTTAGGAAATCATGGACGTCGTGTCCTCCGGACAAAAGAGAAAAAAGACCATCCAGATTGTTGCCAGCATCTGTGATGGTATGGGGGTGTGTTAGTGCCCATGGCATGGGCAACTTACACATCTGTGATGGCACCATCATTGGTGAAAGGTAGATCCAGGTTTTGGAGCAACACATGCTGCCATCCAAGCAATGTCTTTTTCAGAGACATCCCTGCTTATTTCAGCAAGACGATGCCAAGCCACATTCTGCACGTTACAACAGCGTGGCTTTGTAGCAAAAGAATGCGGGTACTAGACTGACCTGCCTGCAGTCCAGACCTGTCACCCATTGAAAATGTGTGGCGCATTATGATGGGCAAAATACAACAGACCCCGGACTGTTGAACACTGAAGTCGTATATCAAGCAAGAATGGGAAAGAATTCCACCTACAAAACTTCAACAATTAGTGTCCTCAGTTCCCAAATGCTTGAGTGTTGTTAGAAGGAAAGGTGATGTAACACAGTGGTAAACATACCCCTGTCCCAGCTTTTTTTGAAACATGTTGCACTGTTGCAGGCATCCATTTCAAAATGAGCAAATATTTGCACAAAAACAATAAAGTTTATCACTTTGAACATTAAATATCTTGTCTTTGTGGTGTATTCAATTGAATATAGGTTGAAGAGGATCTGCAAATCATTGTATTCTGTTTTTATTTACATTTTACACAACGTCCCGACTTCATTGGAATTGGGGTTGTACATACATGGCAGTAAGCAACTGAAAGCAAGACTAGGAGTGCAATCACATGCTGAGACTATGCCAAAGCTGTGCAGTTGTCCAGCATATTCCATATTCATCACAATGCAACTTTATGCAAGCCTGGTGTGAAAGGGGCTATAGAAAAAATATATGATCCAATTTATTTCAATTTCAATTTATTAATTTATATAGCGCCAACTCACGACAAAGTTGCCCCAAGGCGCTTCACACAATTCACAACAACAGAAATTAATCTAAAATCAAAATGAAAAGCAAGAAAAGCACAATAAAAAGATAAAACACAGAAGAATAAAAGGAAATTACAAAGCAAACACAAACAAATTAAATTAATGATAAGACAGTCTAAAAAAGTGGGTTTTCAAAAAGTCTCCACCGTGTCAGACTGCCGAATAATAGCAGGTAGATAGCAGTAGAAAGAGTCGGACCACGGCAGGAGAAGGCTCTATACCCCACAGACATCTTGTTCATCCTCGGAACACACAGATGCCCTGCGCCCTGCGAACGCAAGGGCCTCGCAGGTACGTAGGGCTTAACCAAGTCCGCCAGGTAGGAAGCTGCCAGTCCATGAACAATTTTATAAACCAACAATAAAACTTTAAAATTCGATCTGGCAGAAACCGGTAGCCAATGAAGGGATGCCAGAATGGGAGTAATGTGGTCAAACCTTCTACTTTGTGTCAAAAGTCTGGCAGCAGCATTCTGTACCAACTGAAGTCCTCGAATGCTAGACTACGGCAGACCAGAAAATAAAACATTACAATAATCCAATCTGGAAGAAATAAACGCATGTATCAAAGTCTCAGCATCGGCCATAGACAGGATGGGACGAATCCTCACCACATTTCGCAGATGAAAGAAGGCAGTCCTCGTAATATCTCTAATGTGGGGACCAAAAGACAATGTAGGATCGAAAAGTACTCCGATTCCTCACTTTGTCCGTATGATGCACAACACACAAACCAAAATTAAGCGCCATATGGTCAAAATGATGTGAATGTCTGGCTGGACCAAGAACCATCATTTCAGTCTTATCAGAATTCAATTGTAGGAAATTACTAGACAACCAACTTCTCACAGATATAAGGAAATCTTCCAAGGCTTTTATATGGGCAAGATTACCAACAGTTACCGGCATGTACAATTGAGTATCACAAAACTTTAAGGTGGTTTACTTGTTACCAATACACTAAAAACAAAATGGGTTATAAACCCACAGATATATCTAACAGCACTGTGCTGCTACATTTGTTTTTTTGTCTTTATAGCTTGTTTTCACCTAGCTACAGGTGAGCTGTAGCAAGCTTGATGAGTAGCAATGGTGACTACACTTGCCACCGAGCTCGATATGCAGTGACCACAGAGATGGAAAAAAGACTGGAGCAGACATCATACTCATTTCTGCAATATTTTTGTCTGCCATCTTGTGTAAGGAATTGCTTTGGTATTTTTGAGTGAACATCAGTTATTGTAAATGGAATTCAACAGCATTATCTTTAAAGACCTTCACATTAATCAAGGGATTTTGATAACTGTGTTCTTGTTCTTTGAAATTGAATATGTTTGGCTGATAACATTAAACATTCAGTTGCCTCTGCCCAGGCAATTTTGGTTCTGAATCTGAAGCATTCGGTTGTTACCCAGAGGACTGAGTGACCAGCTGTCCCTCTGTCCAAAACCTTTTTGGTATAAAGAGTAAGCACAATGCATTGTTTGCAGTTTCATGTAATACCTTAATATAATCAGTGAGTGGGTCTGCAAAATTTCTGTAAGTCCAGAAAAAATACTCAATATTCAGCTCTGAAATCTTGGATTCTGATAGATACATGTAGGGACCTGTGAACCTCCTATTTTGGGCCATGTTGGCATTTCTTTTTACATGCACAAAGACCATAGCATAAAGACAGACAAGCCTATCAATTTGCCCATGAAGTAGTGAGGAGTGTTATTTCAAAAAATTTGGAAATCTATAAATGTTTGCATGGAATATGGAAATATACACAGAATAAACCATAGCAGGATACATTTTGGTTCATTTGGTTCCAGAAACACATATGGACGAAGCCAGTGAAGATATCGGGTTCAAAAATCGCCAAAAATATCGACGAAAATGTCATATCTTGATAACCGCTGCACCTAGAGACTTGAAATTTGGCTCCAAATGTTGCTTGACCCCAAGTTTATATTCAACTTCTATAGTAACAATAAGCCTATCTGGTGTATTTTAAGAGTAATTGACAAAAAACTCAATTTCAGTACATATGTTACAGTCAATTGTAACAAACAAAATCTATGTAGTTTTTATTTCAGGAACATCAGTTGAGTATAATCATCACATGTAAAGAATGACATGGCCACAATGAACTAATTATAAGCAACAGAGTGGTTTTCTATGTCAACAGCACATATACGACACACGCGTTGATTGAAATTTTCAAACGCTCCGTCCATATGGATTTTTGGAACCAAATGACCCAAAAATGATACTGTTATGGTTTATTCCATGTATATTTCCATATTCCATGTAAACATTTCTAGATATCAAAATTTTTTGAAATAACACCCCTCCCTACATGAAGCTTTGTAGCTAAGTGCATGGTCACGGTGGTCACTAAAGCCACTGTTGGAGTTTGCTTAACCTCTTTGGCTTTAGCCCAGGAGAGTATTTAATTATGTCACTGTACCAATGTCACCTCCTTTTTGTGTTATCTGGGTTTTCACTCGAGGTTACCACCACAGATCAAATTTTACTCCTTATGTCCTTTCTGACGCATTCATTTTTTTTAAATGAAGAATGGGCAGACATGGCTCTGAACTAGGAACCTTCCCTATTAACTGCTTGGCCACCACGCCTGCCTTTTTCTATCTTCAAAGATTAACTTAACATAAATTTACATTTATACATATGTACCCCAGATTTTGTATCACAAAAGGGGATGAGATTCTATGACTGGAGTCTGCCCCGGGACATTACATATGTCTGACAGGTTACTTCCCTGTTAAAGGCCAATACCCATTTACAGCTGGGTGAACTGGAGCAATGCAGATGAAATGCCTTGTCTGAGGACTCAAACAGGTAGTGTGTTCGAGAATGGGGAAAAAAGGCCACATCTATTCATAGCCTGACTCCTTATTGCACTGGCCAACCCATTCTTGACACATAGTGTGTTATGGAATCATCTATATTTATGATTACATAACCTCATAAATTATTTCTTCATGAATACAGGGCATCATTCCCTTCTCTTAACCAACCTTTTTAACAAAATGCAAAACCATCTGGAAAAGAAAAACAAAATCACTATGCACCTACAGTTAAAAATGTTTGGACAGGTAATGAAAAATCACTGACCTTAGTGCAATTGGCTGCTTTAGGCTCCAGGTCATTGAGTGTGACAAGTTCTCGGAGCAAACTGCTCTCTTGGTAGCCTCCTTTTACCCCACGAAGCTTAAAATACGCTTGTGGCTTGAAAAGAATAAGCCTCAGGTTGATGGCAAAACCAGCCATGTCAATGGCAAAGGGTCGATGGGGATCGAACACCGTCTTCCAGCCGTAGACCTTTCCAGCTGCGTTGACCTTTGGAGACTCGTAGCGCAATCCACCCACAAAGGCCACGGGCCACACTGAAACTTTCTGAGTCGATCTCATCTGGTAACAGCAGAGAACAGAAAGCAAGTGAACAAGAGAGAGAATTAGCCAGCTGGAAAAGTGTACATGACACTGAGACACATTGGACAGAGGGCTTTTAGACCTGCTGATATAATCCATTCTGATTATTGACTAAACTGTTGCAGCTGAAACACTGTGAGGTGAATGCAGGGTGCATATTAAACCGCAGCCCTACAATGAGATAATTAGACACACAACTGTTGAAAAGGATAAGTGTGGACTGTGCTGAAAAGGCTTCAAGGAACAAAGCCATTAGAGGAAGTGGGGCATCGTCGATGGTTGACTGAAAGTGATTCTTTTAAAGCAACAGACCATCATCAGTTCATCTCCTGCTATCAGATGATCTTTCCACACTTTTCTTTGTTTTCCTGGCAGAAATCAGATTTACAAGCGGTCCATTTTTAAAACAAGGGAAGAAGGGTTTTGAAATTCTGCAGAGCCATTTAATCAAGCTCAATGCAGCAGAAATAATGGTGCTCATCTCTATCTTGTGGGTCTATTTCAAACAAAGACACGTGCATGCAAGTAGTCGATGTACGTCTGTCTGCCTGCGTGCAGCTTATAGGAGCTTGCTTACACATGCAGTATGCTTTTGTCATTGTAATATGCGTTGTGTGTTTCTACAGTTGGAAGTCCTCCTTTGCAAATGAGCTTATGCCAGTGAATGATCTGATGTGTGGTCAGTGCAGTGCATCAAAGAGCAATAGTTTGAACAGCTGGAAAGCAGTCTGAGGCTTATGGGAATCCATCTATTGGAGCTTTAGGGAACACGACTGCGCTAGCCACCCAGATAAGGTTTGGCAGGATACTCTACCTTTTAATTGGTGCGCCGTGTCAGCTGCGGAAGAGAAAATGTGTCGTTAATTTAAGTGCATGTGTGCATCTGCATGATCTGCGCATGTGTGCATCTGCATGATTTTTTTCCACTTACATGCTGCTTTTGACAAACGGAAAATGGAAATGAATTATATTTTGCTTTTGGTCATGTTGAATACGGTAAGTGAAGTTCTGATGCATACCCTGTGTGCACTGCTCACTGAGATGTAAGTTTAAATGATCATAGTGATTTTTCAAAATTGTGTTTCTAGGCTGTGAGCCCAGTTTATGATGTCAACATGACTTCATTTTCATACTACTATTATTACTACTATTAAGTTGCACCTTTTTCCTATTTTATCAGCTCTTTAATTTGGAATTTTTGTGCATTTTTGGGGAGTGTTTTTTTATTAGCATTTATTCAACTATAAATAGTTATTTTTAACATTAATAATGAAGGTGTGATTTTTCTTTGGTGTATAAGTCACACTGGAGTATAAGTGGCAGCATGGTGGCTTAGTGATTAGCACTGTTGCCGCATAGCAAGAAGGTTGTGGTATCGAATCCAATTTCCTCCCACATCCAAAGACATGCAGGTTAGGTGGATTGGAAACTTTAAAATTGTCAGTGTGTGTGTGTGTGTGTGTTTGTGATTGTCTGTCTATATGTGGCCCTGCAATAGACTGGTGTCCTCTCTAGGGTGTACCCCACCTTAACGCCCCATGACTGCTGGGATAGGCATGGGATTTTGCAATACCATCATAAAAATCCACTACATTTCGTGACAGCATCACAAACTAAAATGGAGAACTGAAAAACATTCCACCTGCTGTCGGGAGGGACACATGGTTGGACAGGCATGCGCGATACAGCGGCAACAGTTTTGTGCACAAACCCAGTGCATGCAGCTGGCACGTATGGAACCACAGTGCACCACTGCTGTGGAGAAAAAAAACCCACACAACATAAAAAAACATCATTTTATAATATTTAATCCCTCTTATGGAGCAGACAATACAAGTATGATCCTTCTGTTCCTCTGTATATGACTCATGGTCACAGACGTCAAGTCATGAAATGAATGAAGCAGTGAGCACTTATCATGTCCACATCTGCTGGCCCAGCATGTCCAGCCGGCCCCGTGCTCATGTCCACCAAGGGGCACATCGTAGGACATACCGTGTGATGTGGACCAGAGCTCACGTGGGTGACGTGACATTCAGATTGCCAGCATGATCAGACGGTCCTTTTCACATGGGACAGCCTACCAATGTACACGCTGTGCGCAGCTCCAGCCCATGGCAAAGGCGATATATGTTTTTATGTATTTCTTAATGATGTTTTGTATTTCTGAAACTTGTTTATGATGCGTCATTTGAAACTAGATGATGATGTTGATGTTTCTATCACTGTTTTCTTTTTGTGATGTTATTGGAATGTTTTGATTTGATTTGTTTGATTTGAGAGTGTGATCATTTTGTTTTAGAATTTTGACTCATTTGTGTGATCATAAATGATCAAAAGGGTGGAATTGTAAAATTATTCATGGTATGACTTCCAGATTGCCTGCCTAAAACTTTTGCATCTAAACTCTCTAACTGTATTAAAATGCCTCCATGTAACCTTGCAGCTGGAAAAACACACTGTCTGCCTGGTGTCCTCCCTTTTTTCCTCGCTAGCAGAAACTGTGATAACATTCATTGCTCAGCGAGAGTTTTCATGGGAAAAGTGGAAATGTATTCATGTGCATGTGTCTGCTTGCTGTGCCCCCTGTTGTGAAAGTGTTGGAACACGGACCCACAACAGGGGGCGCAATGAACGGACAATGGAGAAAGTAAATAACAAGTTTTACTGTTGTGAAAATGCACAACCAATACAACAATTGACAATTTGGGTTTACACCGAATTCCACTGGTGTCGTGTAGGCAGGCTCGAAGGTAGGAGACGTCCGTCCAAGTCGAGCCGGAACCACCCAGATTTCCCCTGCCACCGAACCCTGGAAATACTGGAACCGCCAAGTCCCGAATTCCCAGGTGGCCACTGCCTCCGCTCGTCGGATCCGGTACTGCTGGCAAGAGAACAAACACACAGGTGTGGATGCGGCTGCACCCAGTACACAGAGAGGGAAGAAGCTGACCCCACCTCACGTCAATACTGCAGAAAGGTGAGTACTTCTCCAAGCAATTTAGCTCACAATAATCAGCTGTCCTGCAAAGGTTTAACAAATCTTTTAGCCAGTTAATCAGAATATTAATGCAGAGAACGTTACCTTTAACGTAAGGCGATATCTCGGCACTGAGGTGGAGACGCCGTCCTCTGTGCTGAGTGGAACAGCTGAGTCTGGTGATGGGTGACAGCTGTCACCCAGGCTACTCCCATTAGACGGCAGCGCCCTCTGGTGCCTGGAGCCCGCACTCCAGGCAGGGCGCCCTCTGGTGGTGGTGGGCCAGCAGTACCTCCTCTTCAGCGGCCCACACAACAGGACCCCCCCCCCTCAACGGGCGCCTCCTGGCGCACGACCGGGCTTGTCCGGATGGCGACGGTAGAAGTCGGCCAGGAGGGCCGGGTCCAGGATGAAGCCCTTCTTCACCCAGGAGCGCTCCTCGGGTCCGTACCCCTCCCAGTCCACCAGATACTGAAAACCCCGGCCCATCCGACGGACATCAAGGAGCCGGCGGACTGTCCAAGCCGGTGCTCCGTCGATGATCCGGGCAGGAGGCGGCGCCGGACCCGGGGTGCAGCGGGGTGAGGTGTGAAGAGGCTTGATCCGGGAAACATGAAAAACTGGATGGATCCGCAGTGAGGCCGGAAGCTGGAGCCTCACTGCGGCGGGGTTGATGACCTTGAGGATCTTATAAGGTCCGATGTACCGTTCTTGTAGTTTTGGTGAGTCAACCTGTAGAGGAATGTCCTTGGTGGACAACCAGACCTCCTGCCCAGGACGATACTTGGGGGCCGGGGCTCGCCGCCGGTCTGCATGTTTCTTCGCCCTCGTCCGGGCCTGCAACAAGGCAGAGCGGGCGGCCCGCCACACCCGACGGCACTTCCGTAGGTGGGCCTGGACCGAGGGCACACCAACCTCTCCCTCAACCACCGGAAACAAGGGGGGCTGATACCCCAAGCACACCTCAAACGGGGAGAGGCCGGTGGCTGATGACACTTGGCTGTTGTGGGCGTACTCGATCCAGGCCAGGTGGGTACTCCAGGCCGTCGGGTGCGCGACTGTCACACAGCGAAGTGTCTGCTCCAGCTCCTGATTCGCCCGCTCTGCCTGCCCGTTGGTCTGGGGGTGGTACCCAGACGAGAGGCTGACCGTGGCCCCCAGTTCCCGGCAGAAGCTCCTCCAGACATGTGAGGTGAACTGGGGACCGCGATCGGAGACGATGTCTGATGGTATGCCATGCAGACGGACGACGTGGTGGACCAGGAGGTCCGCTGTCTCCTGGGCCGTTGGGAGCTTCGGGAGGGCCACGAAGTAGGCCGCCTTGGAGAAACGGTCCACTATCATGAAGACGACGGTGTTTCCCTGGGACGGCGGGAGACCCGTGACGAAGTCCAGACCGATGTGGGACCAGGGGCGATGAGGCACGGGCAGTGGCTGTAGCTGCCCTGAGGTCTTTCTGTGATCGGCCTTGCCCCTGGTGCAGGTGGTACAGGCCTGGACGTAGTCCCGGACGTCGGCCTCCAGGGATGCCCACCAGAAGCGTTGCCGGACGACTGTCACGGTCCTTCGCACCCCTGGGTGACAGGAGAGCTTAGAACCGTGACAGAAGTCCAGGACTGCAGCCCTAGCCTCTGGTGGGACGTATAGTTTGTCCTTTGGTCCGTTTCCGGGGTCCGGGACACGGGTCAGGGCCTCCCGGACGGTCTTCTCCACGTCCCAGGTGAGGGCGGCCACGATAGCGGACTCCGGGATGATGGGATCCGGGGGATCCGACGGTTCCGTTTTGACTTCGTCTTTGTGCACCCGGGTCAATGCATCCGACCTCTGATTCTTGGTCCCGGGACGGTAGGTAATCCGGAAGTCAAAACGGCCAAAGAACAGTGACCAGCGGGCTTGCCTGGGGTTCAGTCGCTTGGCGGTCCTGATGTACTCCAGGTTCCGATGGTCAGTGAAAACCGTGAATGGCACGGCTGTTCCCTCCAACAGATGTCTCCACTCTTCGAGGGCCTCTTTCACAGCAAGGAGTTCCCGATTGCCGACGTCATAGTTCCGTTCAGCGGGGGTCAACCTGCGAGAAAAATAGGCACACGGGTGAAGGACCTTATCGGTCTTCCCGCTCTGGGAGAGCACCGCTCCTATCCCTGAGTCCGAGGCATCCACTTCAACCACTAACTGGCGGCTAGGATCGGGCTGCACCAGAACTGGTGCAGACAAGAAGCGCCGTTTCAACTCCTTGAACGCGGCTTCGCACCGATCCGACCAGGTGAAGGGAACTTTTGGTGAGGTCAGGGCTGTCAGGGGGCTAACTACCTGACTATAGCCCTTAATGAACCTCCTATAGAAATTAGCAAAACCGAGGAACTGTTGCAGCTTCCTACGGTTTGTGGGTTGGGGCCAATCTCTCACCGCCGCAACCTTGGCCGGATCAGGGGCGACGGAGTTAGAGGAGATGATAAACCCCAAGAAGGACAAAGAAGTGCGGTGGAATTCACACTTCTCGCCCTTCACAAACAGACGGTTCTCCAACAACCGCTGCAGAACCTGACGGACATGCCGGACATGAGTCTCAGGATCCGGGGAAAAGATGAGTATATCATCCAGATACACGAAGACGAACCGGTGCAGGAAGTCCCGCAGGACATCGTTTACCAACGCTTGGAAGGTCGCGGGAGCATTAGTGAGACCGAACGGCATGACCAGGTACTCAAAATGGCCCAACGGGGTGTTAAATGCCGTCTTCCATTCGTCTCCCTTCCGGATCCGAACCAAATGATACGCATTCCTAAGATCAAGTTTGGTGAAGATATTGGCTCCATGCAAGGGGGTGAACACCGAATCCAACAGGGGCAACGGGTATCGATTGCGAACCGTGATTTCGTTCAACCCCCTATAATCAATGCATGGACGAAGCCCGCCATCCTTTTTACCCACAAAAAAGAAACCAGCACCCATCGGAGAGGTGGAATTCCGGATCAACCCGGCAGCTAATGAGTCCCGGATGTAGGTCTCCATTGATTCACGCCCCGGCCGTGAGAGGTTGTACAGCCTACTGGACGGAAACTCACTGCCTGGAACCAAATCAATGGCACAATCATACGGGCGGTGGGGAGGAAGCGTGAGAGCCAGATCCTTGCTGAACACGTCAGCGAGGTCATGGTACTCCGCCGGCACCGCCTTCAGATTGGGCGGGACTCGGACCTCCTCCTTAGCTTGGGAGCCGGGAGGAACCGAGGAACCTAGACACTCCCGATGGCAGGTTTCGCTCCACTGAACCACTACCCCGGACGGCCAATCGATCCGGGGATTGTGCTTTAGCATCCATGGAAACCCCAAAACCACACGGGAGGTGGCCTGAGTCACAAAGAACTCGATCACCTCCCGGTGGTTACCTGACACCACCAGAGTTACTGGAGGTGTCTTATGTGTGATTGGTGGGAGTAGGGAGCCATCTAGCGCCCGAACCTGCACAGGCGAGGTAAGAGCCACCAGAGGGAGCCCTATCTCCCTGGCCCATCTACTGTCAAGCAGATTCCCCTCAGAGCCCGTGTCCACCAGTGCTGGGGCCTTCAGGGTCGAATCCTCAAACAGGATCGTGACTGGGAGTCGTGTAGCAATGTGGGTGTGTCCCACGTGAATATTTTGGCCCACCCCTGGCCCAGTCTCTAGGGGCGGGCGTTGGAGTTAAACCGCTCGGGGCAGTCGTTTGCGAGATGCTCACTCGAGCCACAAACATAACAGGCTCCGTGGGCCCGCCTCCTTTGTGCTCCAGGTGCCCTAAATGTTGCCCTGCTTGTGTCCATAGCTTCGTCAGCAGGGGGAGCCATAGGCGCACGGAGCGCAGGAACAGAGGAGCGTGGGGAGGGCAGAGCTCGATCGGACCCGGAAGGGAGAGGGACGACGCGTGCCTGGCCACGCCCTTCGCCTCGTTCCCGACGGCGTTCTTCTAACCGGTTGTCGAGTCGTATAACTAGATCGATGAGCCCATCTAAATCCCGCGGTTCGTCCTTAGCCACCAGGTGCTCTTTTAGGACCAGTGACAGTCTGTTTACAAAGGCAGCGCGGAGGGCAGTGCTATTCCAGCCGGATCTCGCCGCCGCGATGCGGAAGGCGACTGCATAGGCAGCTGCGCTCCGACGCCCCTGTCTTATTGACAGTAGTGCGGTTGAAGCGGACTCTCCTCTATTGGGATGATCGAACACCGTTCTGAGCTCCCGTACAAACCCATCGTATGTGTGAAGGAGCCGTGAGTTCTGCTCCCAGAGCGCTGTAGCCCAAGCGCGTGCCTCCCCGCGAAGCACATTTATCACATAAGCTACTTTGCTAGCATCAGTCGCGTACATCACGGGACGCTGTGCGAAGACGAGCGAACACTGCATCAGAAAGTCCGCGCACGTCTCCACACAGCCTCCGTACGGCTCTGGAGGGCTTATGTATGCTTCTGGGGACGGAGGAAGGGACCGTTGAACGACCAGTGGAACGTCACTTTCGAGCGCAGGGTCCTCGGGAGGGAGAGCCGCAGCGGCGCCCGAAGGGCGCGCCTCCACTTGTGCGGCGAGAGCCTCCACCCTGCGGTTCAGGAGAACGTGCTGCTCGGTCATTAAGTCGATCCGAGAGGTGAAAGCGGTGAGAATCCGCTGCAACTCACCGATTACCCCTCCCGAAGCCTCCGCCGCGCCTTGGTCTTCCATTGGCCATTCAACAGCCGGTTGACGCCCCTCGGGGTCCATGACGCTGGCCGAGATATCCTGTTGTGAAAGTGTTGGAACACGGACCCACAACAGGGGGCGCAATGAACGGACAATGGAGAAAGTAAATAACAAGTTTTACTGTTGTGAAAATGCACAACCAATACAACAATTGACAATTTGGGTTTACACCGAATTCCACTGGTGTCGTGTGGGCAGGCTCGAAGGTAGGAGACGTCCGTCCAAGTCGAGCCGGAACCACCCAGATTTCCCCTGCCACCGAACCCTGGAAATACTGGAACCGCCAAGTCCCGAATTCCCAGGTGGCCACTGCCTCCGCTCGTCGGATCCGGTACTGCTGGCAAGAGAACAAACACACAGGTGTGGATGCGGCTGCACCCAGTACACAGAGAGGGAAGAAGCTGACTCCACCTCACGTCAATACTGCAGAAAGGTGAGTACTTCTCCAAGCAATTTAGCTCACAATAATCAGCTGTCCTGCAAAGGTTTAACAAATCTTTTAGCCAGTTAATCAGAATATTAATGCAGAGAACGTTACCTTTAACGTAAGGCGATATCTCGGCACTGAGGTGGAGACGCCGTCCTCCTGATATACCTCTGTGCTGAGTGGAACAGCTGAGTCTGGTGATGGGTGACAGCTGTCACCCAGGCTACTCCCATTAGGCGGCAGCGCCCTCTGGTGCCTGGAGCCTGCACTCCAGGCATGGCGCCCTTTGGTGGTGGTGGGCCAGCAGTACCTCCTCTTCAGCGGCTCACACAACACCCCCGCCCTAGCTGGTGTACAAAACAGCACCTTCATTTAAAAAATCTTTTATACCAAATGCCATCACCATAATGAACTCAAAAAGTGACCACTCCACAAATAAAACCTGAACTACTTTATGTCTGTTTTATTTGAATTTATTAGCTCTTATTTTATGTTTTATTTATTTTACTAGGTCTTACTCTACTTCTTCCTTCTATGTATTTTATGTATCTTATCTTTGTTTTATTCGTGTGTTTGTATGACTATGTTTGTATTTTAGTGTTGTCTTTTTTTGTGCTGGTGAGCCGAAGACAATTTTCCACATCGGTGGACAATAAAGAATTATTCTATTCTATTCTATTCAGATCTGCTCTGTGCACACACTTATTCAAAATGCTGCTGTATTGATTTTGACTTTGCTTATGTCTTCGAGGCCTTAAATTAAAAGCCTGTTATTTAGACAATCTATCAATTTGTCTGACTTTTCATTTCCACAAACAGCTTTAGGGCCCTGTCCCACTGGCATTTAGGAAGATTTGCGTATGAATTGTGCACAAAAGTGGTTTATATTCACTAAACATCTGCAATATCTGTGAAACATGCTTGTATGAGTCAGCCGACATCCACACACGTCCGCAATTATCCGCAGAGGCACGTTTTTCCGTTGCCAGGATTTTTGAGCTGCACAAAATTTTGGTTGCGGATGACAGCCGCCTTACATACTCAATCTATGTGCTGTATATCCGCCATTATCTGCAACTGACGGGGTATTGTGGCGTGGCAGCGGACTGGGACAGTGTGTAAAACAGATATATAACGTGCCTATCATGTCCACATCACAAACTAAAATAAGTTGTAGCAAATGCAGACAAATTGGCTACAAATAAAGCATTTATATTATGTCTGCTTTGCATCTGATTTGTGGACAATTTGCAAATGCATAACAAACAGAAATCGACATACCTGCCAGTCCAGCTGTGGAGACGTACAGATGTAGCTATGAATCCCCAAAGATGTAGTGTGATAGTTGCTGCCATCCAACAACAGACCAACCAACGTGTCCAAGTCCAGCAATTGCTCCAGAGGCTGTGGTGTTGGTGTGAATAGTGATGCCGAAAGGCCCATGTGCCCTTCTATTATGAACGCAATGCAGATGCCGCGCAATACAACCGCTGTTTCTGCCACACGTGCGCGATGCATTCACAATACATCTGTAATATTTCCGTGATAATCATAATGCGTCCGATCGGTTTCCTCAATATATGCCTTATACATCTGTGATTGTTCCTCATATATTTTCTGTACATTATTAATATATCCGTAATGTATACTGAGACATTTGTCATTTTTGGTCTTTTTTTTTTGCGGACGACAACGAACGCCCATAATTTGTATACTCAATTCATTCGCAATTAGTCCTCTCCCCAGTGGGACAGGGCCTTTAGACAGTCAAAGTTCAAGCAAGCACACGCATGCACCTCCCGGCGTAGAGTTGTAATGTCATGTCCTTCAAAACATGGTACATGTTCTCCAGCTGTGACTCGCGTGTTCAGAGATCTCAACAGCTGTTGCTGTGTGCGGCCATGCCCACCTGTTCGCTCAGTCCACACAACAAAGTGTCACTCTCTGTTTCTGTGTTCTGTGATTTATTTATTTGTTATGTAATTATGTATGTAGTTATTGTAGTATTTATTGATATACTTGTCCTGGCTCTGTTCTATGCATTTTTAATGCAACACATCGTGTGCACTGAGCCGTCATTTCCAGCTGTCAGTGAGTGGCTGGCCGGTGATCAGGTGAGAGGGGCCTTGCTGTGCCTTGTGCGCTCAGACATGACTGAGCGCACAAGGTTGACCATAAAATTTTATTACAGAGATTAGAGCATGCCATAGGTATTAAAGGCACTGCGTTGCGGTGGTTTGAATCATATTTGTCTAATAGATTACAATTTGTTCATGTAAATGGGGAATCTTCTTCACAGACTAAAGTTAATTATGGAGTTCCACAAGGTTCTGTGCTAGGACCAATTTTATTCACTTTATACATGCTTCCCTTAGGCAGTATTATTAGACGGTATTGCTTAAATTTTCATTGTTACGCAGATGATACCCAGCTTTATCTATCCATGAAGCCAGAGGACACACACCAATTAGCTAAAGTGCAGGATTGTCTTACAGACATAAAGACATGGATGACCTCTAATTTCCTGCTTTTAAACTCAGATAAAACTGAAGTTATTGTACTTGGCCCCACAAATCTTAGAAACATGGTGTCTAACCAGATCCTTACTCTGGATGGCATTACCCTGAGCTCTAGTAATACTGTGAGAAATCTTGGAGTCATTTTTGATCAGGATATGTCATTCAAAGCGCATATTAAACAAATATGTAGGACTGCTTTTTTGCATTTACGCAATATCTCTAAAATCAGAAAGGTCTTGTCTCAGAGTGATGCTGAAAAACTAATTCATGCATTTATTTCCTCTAGGCTGGACTACTGTAATTCATTATTATCAGGTTGTCCTAAAAGTTCCCTAAAAAGCCTTCAGTTAATTCAAAATGCTGCAGCTAGAGTACTGACGGGGACTAGAAGGAGAGAGCATATCTCACCCATATTGGCCTCTCTTCATTGGCTTCCTGTTAATTCTAGAATAGAATTTAAAATTCTTCTTCTTACTTATAAGGTTTTGAATAATCAGGTCCCATCTTATCTTAGGGACCTCGTAGTACCATATCACCCCAATAGAGCGCTTCGCTCTCAGACTGCAGGCTTACTTGTAGTTCCTAGGGTTTGTAAGAGTAGAATGGAGGCAGAGCCTTCAGCTTTCAGGCTCCTCTCCTGTGGAACCAGCTCCCAATTCAGATCAGGGAGACAGACACCCTCTCTACTTTTAAGATTAGGCTTAAAACTTTCCTTTTTGCTAAAGCTTATAGTTAGGGCTGGATCAGGTGACCCTGAACCATCCCTTAGTTATGCTGCTATAGACGTAGACTGCTGGGGGGTTCCCATGATGCATTGTTTCTTTCTCTTTTTGCTCTGTATGCACCACTCTGCATTTAATCATTAGTGATCGATCTCTGCTCCCCTCCACAGCATGTCTTTTTCCTGGTTCTCTCCCTCGGCCCCAACCAGTCCCAGCAGAAGACTGCCCCTCCCTGAGCCTGGTTCTGCTGGAGGTTTCTTCCTGTTAAAAGGGAGTTTTTCCTTCCCACTGTAGCCAAGTGCTTGCTCACAGGGGGTCGTTTTGACCGTTGGGGTTTTACATAATTATTGTATGGCCTTGCCTTACAATATAAAGCGCCTTGGGGCAACTGTTTGTTGTGATTTGGCGCTATATAAAAAAATTGATTGATTGATTGATTGAAGTGTGCCCCCTCCCTGCACGCCACACGTGTTGAGGGGGGAGGTGACACACTGGCACTCCACGTGTTGGGGGAGGGGCGCGACACATATGCACGCCACGTGTTGGGGGTGGGGAGAGTTCAGCACAGCCACACCCATGTGTGCTTGGTGACAGCACACTCGTGGGGCACTGAGACAATTTTCAGACAGCTTGAATGTGGTCAGCCTGCTCTTTATTATCGTGCCAGGAGCGCAAATAGCCCCGCCTTTTCTAAGTGTCCAGCGAGCAGTGTTGGATGTTTGTGTGGGACACCTGGAATTTAGCCAACACCTGCAGAGGGGGGGTCAAATGGGCACTCACTGTCTTTCGGCTGCTAGTGTGCACAAATGGTTGTAGCGACAGCTGTACGAGGTGTTTCAGGCGGCTGAATTTATTCACGAATGGCATTTGAACTCTCCTTCGTGTGCCATTCTGCCTCAATCGTGCTGTGTGAAGGGGCCCTAAATCACTCACCTATCCCATAAACCCCCCCCCCCCCCCCCTCCACACACACACAGGATAGATTGCTGGACAGGGTATCTACAGAGTAACCAATCCATCACAACTCATCTCATTTATGCGCTCACCTACTATAGATTGAAAAAAAGCCATAATTTCTTCAGGCAACATCAAGTGGTTTGTGAGTTTTCACTTTCCTCTGTCTGCTGGAAATACCAGCCAGGGTAAAGAAAATAAAAGAATAAATCTGTCTGCTGCTGGCAATCATGTAAATGAAAACCCAGCAAAGTTGTTCTTGCCCCATTTTGAGGATATGATGTGTTTGTTGAGTTTTTTAACACTTGGCCTACACGGTGTGCACCGAAGCCTTGTTTTCCACTCTACTTAGCGAGAAGCCAGCTGAGATGATGAGTGTTTCAGAGGAGTGACGATGCAGCAAAAAACAAAATCCCAAACTGTAAAAGCAAAGAAGGCAAACATCCAGGTACATGAATCAGTCCTGAAGGGTGCTGTGAAAATGAAACGATCAATTCAGAGTCACTGCTTCAAATGGAAGAACTGTGTGGCTTTGTGTCTTTGCCAGAACAGCGGAAGAGCGCTGAAAATGTTCTGCTTTTAGGATCCTGTTTGAAATCTTGTTCAATTTTGAGTTAAATAAGTAACATGAGCTGATTGATTTTACAATTTGTGTTGGAACCCGACCGATATAGATTTTTTTTTTTTTTTTGGGTGCTGATACCAGTGGCAATGTTAGGAAGAAAAAAAATTACAATTGCAATATATTTGCCAATATATACATTTAAAAATGGCAATAATTATAATTAACATTTTGTTATAAAGCCCTTGTGACAAAGAAATGTAATTGAGGCTTGATGTTTAAACATGAACTTTATGATAATAAGTAACTTCCTTTAGCTTCTCCCTTCTTTTTCTTTTGCCACCGAAGATCAAAAATAGATCTACATGTTGATTTGGCCCAGGTTTTACACCACATGCAACTCTACATTATATAGAGAATAGGCAATGGTATTCTTCAACCAGAAACCAGTGCTCTAACTGCTTTGCCACCATGCCTGTCCATGAACTGAAAGCATGAACTTTATTACAAATAAATATGACTATAACCAACAACCAACGGCACCAATGTCATCAATCTGCCTTCACTCTGATGGGCTGTTGCCATTTTGGATCATTGAATATTTGCAGAAAGTACACCTCTCTTCTAATTTAGCCGGTGGCACTGATACCACTTGTCACTATGCAATGACCATTATGGTGGAAAATGAATAACAGCCACTCAATTTGTCTCTGTCCCTTGCACCCAATCTGACCAAAGGGTGATGGAGGTTCTAGCCATGCTTAACACCACTGTTAAAAATGACCTCTGCTGGACAAATGAAGTAATGGCGCCATTTGCAACAGCCAAAGTGTTTTCTGCATCATTTATTCAGTAAAATAAAAGGTTTCATATTGGCAAAAATAATGCTGATACCGATATTATCAGCCAATGGCTATATCAGTCCTGCCATTTCAAAGTGAATATTGTTGTATAAAAAAGATGTTAAGACTGTTGTATAAACAAGAAGCGATGCTTTGGAAATCAAAGAAACTAACTCATCTCAGGTCATTTCAACCACAATGTTCATCTTGTATGTGATGATGAGATTATTCTCAACAACATTCCCAGATATGGCAGACATACATAAGTAAATCAAAGCTGCTTTTTGAATAAATATGGTGGATCAAAGTTATGGGCTCCTTCACACATATTACGAATAAGTACAACTCAGGGCGAATCACAGCGGAACAGTGAACCACGAAAACATTGAGCTGACGGGCTGCTGTGAAAATAAAATAAAAAAATAAATGCCACCCACAGGATTCGAACCTGCACTTTCCAAAAGCTCTGACTGCCAGCCAGAAACTTTACCAGTGAGGTACCATCACTGTCCTGTAAAAGGTGTGGGAAAATGCCTGATACCAAGAAGGACATGGGTGTATTTAAGAAAAAATAAAACCACACACCATATTAAAAACACCGCATTTTATTGAATCCCTTTTATCAAGTGGGCAATACAAGTATGATCCATCTGTTCCTCTGTAGATGACCCTTGGTCACAGACATACAGTCATGAAATGACATGAATGAGAAGCAGGGCTCTCTTATCATGTCCACATCTGATGGCAGCGTGTCTAGCTGGCCCTGCGTGTGTGTCCTGGCCGACACGCATGTCTTGTGGACGGCGTGTCGCAAGACATTCAGATCGCCTGCTGCATGTTATGATCTGATGATCTGTTCACCTGTCATAGCCTGTCAATGTGTGCACCATGCGCACGCTTGCTGCAGCCCATTGCAACAGCAATATATGTTTTTATGTTTGTCCACATAAGGACAGCAAACAGACACATGTGCACAGTGGACAGTTGTTAGTTCATGTCCGTCCAAACACAGTACGTGTTCCCCAGCCATGATGTCCAGAACCAGAGATCTCCACAGCTGCTCCTGTGGGCAGCCACACCCCCTGCCAGTTCAATGCACACACCGTGTCACTGTGTGTGTTTGCAAAGCCACACTCATTGGGCACTTAGGCAAATTTCACATCCAGCTCAACAGTGATCGTCTGCTGATTGTTGTCGTGTTAATAGTGCGAAGAATGGCCACACATTTTCTAAGTGCCACGCGTGCATGTCACCTGGAATTTGGCTGACACCTGCTGTGAGAGGGTTCGATGGGCTCTTACAGCGCACACTCTATATTTCAGCCACTGGTGTGCACAAATAGTTGCAGCAACATGTGTACGAGGCGTTGGAGGCAGCTACGATTTTACACATATTGCATACAGTTCCTGCTTCATGCGCAATTTGACCACATTCGTACTGTATATGAAGGGGCCATAACTAACATCTACTTTGTCCTTTCATTATGTGTGCTTTTAATTTATTGAGTAAAAGATGAAAGTATTTATTGTGTTTTTGAGTTGTTCAACTTGAGGGGATGGATGCTATCTGTCCAGTCACTCACTGCAGGGAACAGAAGTATAGAAATAAAATGTATTACTATTAGCTTAATATTAATAAATAAATTTACATAAGTAATATGATATATTTTGGTTGCTTTAGATGTGTAAGGGTTCAGTCGTTGTGTTCTATAGTGCACAGTCAAAAGGACACAATGCAAATGTATTTAAGGCATGTCCAAATCCACTTTTCTGCTTCTGGGGTGTGTAATGTAAGTACGTCAGGTGAAAAAAGGGTGTGTGTGCGTTTAGGCTCTGCATTAATCTTTGGCATGTTTCATGCATTGCATGAATCAGACTAATCAGATTGTCATTTGTTTGGAAACGGCATTGTGAGATAGACGGTGGACTCAGGAGGTGACAGAAGTGAGTGGTTTTCTCACATGGAAGCTGTGAATGGAGGTGCAACAGGCAAATGCTGCACCATTCTCCACTCACATCTACAGAAGCCTGTAAATCTTTCAACAATGTTGTGGGTGTCTTGGTGGCTTTCCTCACTAGTCAGGGGAGGTGATGGTCTAGTGGTTAAGCGCTGGGCTTCAGACCAGAGGATTCTCGGTTCAAACCCCAGCCTGACTGTAAAATCACTAAGGGCCCTTTGGCAAGGTCCTTAAGTTAAGTTTAGTTGCTCCCGGTGTGTAGTGAGCACCTTGCCTGGCAGCACCCTGACATTGGTGTATTTGGGTGAATGTGAGGCATGTGAGGTAAAGTGCTTTGATCTTCTAATGCAGATGGAAAAGCACTATATAAATTCAGTCCACTTACCATTTAGTCAACTTCCCTGACAGAAGATCTCTGCCTTCGACTTTAAACCAGATTGTTCGTGGCCCATGGTGTGATCACTTTCTGCTGCCTCATGATAGCGACGCATCATCATGAAGGCCTGACTACATCTCATTTTAAGACCAGCAGACCCATGGGTGCACAGATGATTACAAGCACTTTGGGTAGTTACACACTGGGTACACTTGGCATGAAAATGACAACTGCCTCAGCTTGAAATTAGTGATGACAATTAATTTATGCTATGCTGGATGTAAGATTCATTAATTTCATTTTCTGTATGAGCTTACTCCAATCAAGGGCCATGGGGGGGGTGGGGGGATGGATGTGCTGGAGTCTATCCCAGCAGTCAGTGTGCGAGACAGGCTGGGGACACAGAGAGAACATGCAAACTCCCCATAGAAAGGACCAGGTAGGAATCAATCCCACGACCTGACTTGCAGTAAGGCCACAGTGTTAACTACTAAGCCAGCGTGCTGCCCATTGGGCATATGGTAGGGTCCTAAAAATCTTCAGGTCTTGAAAATTTGGTATCTTGAAGCAAACATCTGATCTTGACAGATCTGTCTGAATTAATCTGATCTAAAATGTATTGTGAATGCCTCTATCTGCATGCTTGTGTGAATACTGTTCAATGTGGTTTGTCAGAATTTTATTGGGTGAAAAATGTTTCACACACATAATAAAAGTCAGACACCATCTTTACACAGAAATCATGTCATGAACAAGCTTTAATTATTCATTTTGTCATGAACAGGGATGCTTTACAGTTCAGAGTATGTACTACAAAGGGAAATTAAGTTTTCATTGAAATGTGGCTCTAAAAGCATTTAATGTATTTAATAATATAATGTTTGCACAATTACTGTTGATTGATATTGTTGTTATTACTACTATTGATAATAGTTATTCCAATTAATGGTCACGGGGGACTGGAGCCTCCCAGTAGTCATAGGGCGTGAGGCGGGGTACACCCTGGACAGGACACCAGTCTGTCGCAGAGCCACATATAGACAGACAAACGCATTCACACCTGCACGCACACCTACGGACAAATTAAAGTTTCCAATCCACCTAACCTGCGTGTCTTTGGAAGTGGGACGAAGCCGGAGCTTCCAGAGGGAACCCATGCAAACATAGGGAGAACATGCAAACTCCACACAGAAAGACCACAGGTGGGAAGTGATCCCATGACCTTCTTTCTGTGAGGCAAAACAACTAATCAATTCTTAAAATAGTTCCCAATTTTTTAATAGTCATTTTATAACTGATTCATTTATTAAATCAGTGCAGCTGTAACCATCAGACATTTGCATGCTTTGACCTAACCCAGTACACATACACACTCAAAACTCTGAACTGGTTTTGTTATTTTGGTAGAAACTGCAACTACCTCTATCAGATCTAGGATGTTCCTGCACCATTTAAATACAAATTAAATATGATAACAGAAACTTTAAATTAAGTGGTAGTAGCCCATAGCAGATAAACCAACAACATCCGTATAAAATATGACAATGACTGAGGTTTGAGAATATAATGCAAGCAGAAAAACCAGAAACTGCCTTTGACTGCAGAGATATGCAATTTGGATTCATCAATGCCACTGTGATGACAGTTTTATTTCCTGGAGAGTGGTGGAACAGTTGGTGAAATATTTTTGTCAGCTAACATTCGTAATTGACGCAGTTTTCAAAACGCTTGGAGACAGCCGGCATGGTTGACTGACAGGATAATGAATATTAAACACACCCTCTGATAAATGCCAACAGTGCATCCGGAAATTATTCACAGCGCTTCACTATTTCCACATTTTATGTTACGGCCTTCTATCAAAATGGAGTTAATTCATTTTTTCCCCTCAAAATTCACCCCACAATGACAAGATTTTTTTTTTTAATTTTTGTAAATTTATTAAAAATAAAAACTAAGAAATCACATGCACGTAAGTATTCACACCCTTTGCTCAATACTTTGTTGATGCACCTTTGGCAGTAATTACAGCCTCACATCTTCTTGAATATGATGCCACAAGCTTGGTGCACCTATCTTTGGCTAGTTTTACTCATTACTCTTTGCAGCACCTCTCAAGCTCCATCAGGTAGGATGGGGAGTGTCGTGGACAGATATTCAATTGGATTCAGATCTGGGCTCTGGCTGGGCCACTCAAACACATTCACAGAGTTGTCCTGAAGCCACTCCTTTGATATCTTGGCTGTGTGCTTAGGACCATTGTCCTGCTGAAAGATGAACTGTCACCCCAGTCTGAGGTCAAGAATGCTCTGGAGCAGGTTTTCATCCAGGATCTCTCTGTACATTGCTGCATTCAGCTTTCCCTCAGTCCTGACTAGTCTCCCAATTCCTGCCACTGAAAAACATCTCCACATCTTGTTGCGGCCACCACCATGCTTCACTGTAGGGATGGTGCCTGGTTTCCCCCCAAACATGACACCTGGCATTCACACCAAAGAGTTCAATCTTTGCCTCATCAGACCAGAGAATTTTGTTTCTCCTGGTCTGAGAGTCCTTTAGGTGCCTTTTGGCAAACTCCAGGTGGGCTGCCATGTGCCTTTTACTAAGGAATGGCTTTAGTCTGGCCACTGTATCATATAGGCCTGACTGGTGAAGTGCTGCAGAGATGGTTGTCCTTCTAGTAGGTTCTCCTCTCACCACAGGGGAATGCTGGAGCTCTGACAGAGGAACCATTAGGTTCTTGGTCACCGCCCTGACAAAAGGTCCTTCTCCCCAATCACCAGGAAGAGTCCTGGTGGATCTGAACTTCTTCCATTTACAGATGATGGAGGCCAATGTGCTCACTGGATCTTCAATGCAACAGAAATGTTTCTGTACCCTTCCCCAGATTTGTGCCTCAAGACAATCCTGTCTCAGAAGTCTACGGATAATTCCTTTGGCTTCATGTTTGGTTTGTACTCTGACATGTACTGTCAACTGTGAGACCTTATATGTAAACAGGTGTGTGTCTTTCCAAATCATGTCCAATCAACTGAATTTACCCCAGGTGGACTCCAATTTAGCTGTAGAAACATCTCAGGGATGATGAGCGGAAACAGGATGTGCCTGAGCTCAATTCTGAGCTTCACTGCAAAGGCTGTGAATACTTACATACATGTGATTTCTTTGTTTTTTGTTTTTTAATACATTTGCAAAAATCTCAAATTGTGTGTAGAATTTTGTGGAAAAAATGTATTTAATCCATTTTGGAATAAGGCTGTAACATAAAATGTGGGAAAAAGTGAAGTGCTAAATCCGCCGAATAAAGCGATGTTTTGACGCCGTAGCATCCGGCACACGTCAGGCAATGGGGGTTAATACCAAGTTCTATCCCTTACAATCGCAGGTTAAGACGAGGGTGAGAACGGCGGTGTTCTGCTGCCACCGATAATGCCCTGTATACCCCTGGTTAATACCCAGGTTTTTACCCAGGCAAACAGGGTAAATCCTGCGTTACTCCAGGATCATTTGCATATTAGGCACCGCCCCCAGAGTATCCAGTATAGTAGGCTGGTTCTGCACACATTTTCATCATTCTGGAGTTGCTAGCAGAGCTGTAAATGGAGCACCATGGACTTCTTTGACCAAGAAAACTTCGACATGGACATGCCCATGGGCATTGATGAAGCTGAGGCCTTGCATGAGGCAACAGGCACCATGCTGGAATTTGGTCGAGGTGTACTTCAGATCCTAGAATTATACAGAGAGCTAATCCAGCTTAGGCAGGCAGCAGCTGACCGCCGCCTATTGGCCGTTTGGAACGCCGTTTTAACCGGGAGGTGGCGTTTAGAACGGCGTACTGTCCGCTAGCGCCGCCATTTTGTCTGCCTCTGTCGCCGGTTAAACGCCATTGTGTACGCCGATGTGGGCTCTATTGCCGTTTTATATGCCGTTGATTAGGGATACAACGCCGGCTGCCGAATAACGGCGGTGTAAACTGCAGCACTACAGGAAGGGACAGGATGAAACAGTGATTAAAAAGTATCAAACGCCGCTGTTTGCGTTGTCTCCGTCGTCACGCGAATTCTCCGGGAGTGCTCCCGGAATTATTCGACATGTTGAATAATTTTTTCGACGATTCCCGGTGAAGCCGGAACTAAGCCATGCCCCCTAGCGCCAGTGTTAACAACGATGTTTGATCCCTAAGATGGCCCAGAGGAGCCAAAAACTTTTCTGGGACGCTTCCGGGAGCTCTTACCGTCTATGTGTAAATGGGGCTTAAATCTGGTGAGAATTGAGCAGCGTCAGGCACACACTGTGTCTGCCATGCGACAGAGTGTGAATGTAAACTTTCTTTATTCATTAAACATTTTTTCGTAAGCCAATTCAGCATCTCAGTCTGTGCAGTGCATGCTGGGCTGTGTCAAAGTTCACCACTACCCAAAACACACTAAGCACAGACAGCAATGTAAATCATTGACGAGTTTGAATGCTGGAAAGTTGTCATTTTAAAATAATTTTGCAAAGAACTGGGTTACAAAATAGGTGGGACACACTACAAAATGCCCCCATAGGACGAACTAAAGAAGACAAAAGGGAGCCTGTTAAGAACAGCATATATCTTTACTGATGCTTGAAGATGAGAATTCCTGATCTGTTATGCCTGTCACATGGTTTGGAAAATGAGACATCAGCAACAAGCAAATGTTCCCCCTGCATGTAAATATTAACGTGTATCTCATACGGAAAGACGAGCAAACCTTGCATTGCCGTGGAACACACAGACCAAGACCTGTCCACTTCTAGTTGACAGACTCTATATTCTGTGTATCAGTATTATATACTATGTATAATACCGGTAAGCAGTGCACTGCATGCTATGAATCATTGGATCTATGCAGTACTTTACTGTAATATAGACATTATCAAATATTTATCTGGGTTTATTTGGATATACAGTATAACAAATAAAAGTAAAAATAATCATTATAAACTTACTAATTTAGTCTGCTCAGCATGTCCTTCAGGATCTGATAATTCCGATGGAAAAGTTGCAGCTCAAATGTGATGTGCAGTGCATTGTTTCCACTCCTGTGATTGCTTTTTCCACTTTTGCATTGCAAGCAGATCATCTATGGAACTATGTGGAAATGCTGCTTTAACACTGCTTAAAGCTGTTAATTTAACTTTAAGGGCAAAAAATAAATAGCTGACACACTTTGGTAATGCGACTTCTATGCTTTGTTTACCAAAGTGGGCATTAGTGAGCTTTGACTGGAAGATTTGACATGGTCACAGCGCATGCATATTGATAATGCTGATTAGGGAGGTGGTGGTGTAACGGCTTGCATATTGGACTGGGATGCCAGCAATTCAGATTTGCTTCCCGATTGCAGCCACGCTCCCAACTGGCACTCTTAACAACAGTGCTGGGGAGGAGTGAGAGACATGTGCCGTGGACCCTTCTGCAAACAAGTCCTTCGTTGAGACTTTTGTTGGTTACCCACGTTAAATAAGATCCTCTTCTTCACTTGGTTTATTAGATTAGATCTGTCACTATTCACATTGGGTGAAGTTACTGTGCCTATAGCTCGCTGTATTTTGATCATACCAGATCGCCTCTAATATTCTGTCAATGTGAATTTGATTTTACACAAGTGAGGGCATCTCAGAAAACATAAGTCTGTGCAGACTGAAAATTGTTATGGGCAACATTGCTATTTGGTGACAATCCCATACCTGAAATCTTAATTCATAAATAAAACAAAACAAACTTGTAATTCGCTTTATGTTGTGTCTAGGGCTGCAGCTATCGATTATTTTAGTAATCAAGTATTCTATTGATTATTCTGGCGATTAATCAAGTAATTGGATAAAAAGTACTTTTGCGTTTTTAAACAACATCAACAGTCTAGGTCTCTCCCTAAGCAATGGCACAATGTTGCTGTGCCAAAGTCTTGACATTTTGCTGAAATGGCGATGGGATGTAGCTTTCTGTTTTTTTTTTCCCAACTTGTAAAATTTTACCATTTTGAGTTTTTTTGTTTTGTTTTGTTTTTTAAGGCTGGTGGACTGGATCCCTATGTGATTTTTTTTTTAATCCCTCTTTCTCTGTGATTCAGCATATGCATTTCAGCAGGAGGTTGAACATGCAAGCCTCACACAGTGTTTGTGAAGCACTGTGTGTTGCCCAAAAAAAGGCAAGAATTAAAAAGCAAAACACTCGATGCGAGTCTGAAAAAGCAGCCGGCTTCGACAGGGGGGACCCGGCCATCGGTTCAATAGTCACTCACCACGTCGAACACACCGTGTGTTTTTTAAAAACAGACAAACACACTGCTTCACTTTAAATGCACAGTAAGTTTATTTCAGATGATCACTGTGGACCCTCTTTCTCTTAAAAGGCTTTATTTTACTCTGTGTCGCATTGGAAAGCAGTAGCTTTAAGGGCTAAATTATTAGCTGTTAACGGCCTGAGCTCATGCTTTAGTCTTCTTCTGTTGTTTTTCTGGGGACGTTACAGCGCCACATACAGGCCTGGCATATTTACTACAATGTTAAACGAAGCTTTGAGGCACAGAATTTGCCTCAGTCATTTTTTAAATCAAATTATTTGAGTAATTGTTTCAGCCCTAGTTGTGTCCTGCTGCCAGTGGCAATCGACTCACATACGAGGTCTGTTAGAAAAGTATCCAAACTTTTTATTTTTTTCAAAAACCATATGGATTTGAATCACGTGTGATTGCATCAGACAAGCTTGAACCTTCGTGTGCATGTGTGAGTTTTTTCACGCCTGTCGGTTGTGTCATTCACCTGTGAGTAGGCTTTGTGTGAGCACTGGTCCACCCTCTCGTCATTTTTTTATTGCGAATAAATGTCTGAACGATTTGGAGCTCCACCGCGCGTCGCAGAATTCCTCCGCTCCTCTTTCCATGACAAAAACTCCTGTAACAGTGGAATGTGCCGTTCATTTCTAAACTGGACGCTGTCTTGATCCGGTATGTCGTCTGACTAGCACAGGAATTGTGAAAAGACGTGGACATCAGCACTTTTTCAGCACATTAAGACAGACGTGCGGAGGAGTTCCACGCGTCGCGGTGGAGCCGCATGGCGCAAAGCAACGCCGTGATGAAGCCTTCCAGGACATGTTGGGGCATGTCCAGCTCATGCACAATCACAATCGGATAATCACACGACTGAAAAGCAACCGGAAACATCTGAAATCCACCTGAAAGCCGTCCTGTGAGACCAACACGGAGGTGGTTTTGTGCCGCGTAATGAACAGCTCCGTGGCGTGTCCCTCCGCTTTTCTTTCCATGAAAAAAAAACTCCTGTAACAGTGGAATGTGCCGAAAAAGTGCTGATGTCCACGACTTCTGCCTTTTTGTGAAAGTCAGACAAGGTCCCGGATCAACAAAGCCTTCACGTTGGAAATGATCTGGTTGTTTCAGCGGGGTCTGAGCATGTCGATCAGCGCTGGGAGCGCGCCGCGCTCTCAGCAGTTGTGGGCCATCCTTAAAGCGGCAATAACACTCCTTAATCTGTATAATCCCCATAAAATTGTCCCTGAAAGCCATATTAATTTTCCGAATGGTGTCCACCTGGAGGTCTCTCACAGTTTCTGGAAAAAAATTGATGCAGCAAAGCTCCAAATCGTTCAGACATTTATTCGCAATAAAAAAACGACGAGAGGGGTGGACCAGTGCTCACACAAAGCCTGCTCACAGGCGAAAGATGCAACCGACAGGCGTGAAAAAACTCACGCATGCGCACGAAGGTTCAAGCTTGTCTGATGCAATCACACGTGATTCAAATCCATATCGTTTTTGACAAAAATAAAAAGGTCGGATACTTTTCTAACAGACCTCGTACAGGCAGAATGAATACAAAGATAGTGATTCATAAATGTGGATTGGTACACTCTTTAGATTACTATTGCTTGAGAAAAAGTCATTATGATGGTGCTCAAGAAATCTAGTATTGCATGTAAGTATCCTTTTTCAAGGGTATTGTTTTAAAAGAAATGTGTTGATGATGTGGGCCACATTGAAATGTTTCTGTGAAGGCTCTCAGTTGTCCAGGTGGTTTCCATAGGAGAGAAGCTTGAATCTTCGACTGGACTGGGTAGCTTGACGCGAGGACGTTTCTTTTCAAATTGCAGAAGCTTCCTCAGCTAAAATTCTTGCTCTGGTAGTCTGATTACCAGAGCATTGATGGTATATATATATAGACTGCTGGAGGTGTTGGTGGGCTGCAGAAGGAGATGGAGCACTTTTGGATAATTCCCAGAGAAAGATAATGACAGGCCCTGTCAATACATGGTGCTCCATTTACGACAGCTCCTGTCTGCATAACTAACAGGACTTGAGGGCAGCACTCACAGAATTCCTGACCACATCTGCTCACGTAATTCAGCTGGTGTCATGATAGACTGTGTAAAATGCACTCATCACATGCCAAAACACTTCTCAAGTACCACCAGATCCTTCATGGAGGGAAAATAAAAATCCCCAAACTATGACTGAGAATTTACACTTCCTGCCACCCTGCAGATGTGATGCAGCATGAGCCACTCAAGTTACACTGAATTTAAGGCTTCAGGATTGATTGACAACATTTATCTCTTTGTTTTGTGCCATGCGTTTAAAAAGTATTTCTCAATTTAACTTTTTAATGTGCTGATATCGGTGGCCGTTTTTGAATTTTGATTAAAATCTTATGTTTTGTTGTGTTCCTCCCCCGACTTCAATTTTTTCCCCTTTTTTTTAATTGCAGAAACTAGTACATTCTAAGAAAAAGTGTGATAAAAATACATAATTTACAAGATTTGGATAGGTAGGACAATTTCTACAGTTTATGACACAATTTGCTTGTCTTTAATTAGGTTTTGCCAGTAATTTTATGAGAATGCTCACTGTCACCTGCTAGTACATGAGAACACAAAGACAGCTGTCTTATGATGACTCGAGAATAAAATTACTCCTGGGCTTTGGAAAAGCCTAAGTGTAGTGCATTATAAATGGGCGTAAAATGAGGACAAACACAACTGTGTATTGACTGTAATATCCCACAGACATGTCTGCCACCTGCTGGATGGCTAGTGAATGATACATTTATGATGGATTAGGAACAGGTGTAGTTGTCAGTGAGAGAGACAGCAAATTGAAGTCAGAGAAGCAAATTGTTGCTTTGTGGTTTGTTTTGCAGTGGTTATGTTGTAATAGCCAAACAGCACAGTCATGCATGCACAAAACTGTGTGGAAAGAATTTTGTATGAAGTCAGCAGTGAGAGAAATAATATAAGAGAGATGGGCAAGCGAGGTAAACAGTGAATGGAGTTAGAGAGAAAGACAGACAGACAGAATGCGTTTCTGCAAAAAAATATAGATACAGACAAATATTTTTTGATTATTTACACTCAAAACACACAAGAACAACTTTATGTAATCCTGCAGAAAGGATTGTGGGTTTGGCACTATGAAAATAAATGAAATTGAATTGAATTTAGCAGACACTGTATTTCTGAACATTTCTGATTTTGATTCCATATACCTTTAAAATGGGTTTTTGTCAATTAATATTATTTGCAAAATCCAGGTATGGTGGATACCAAGGCAATCACTGTTTGTTGTAAAATGTTATAAAGCCTGATTAAATATAGCCAACTCTTCTCATAAATTACAGCATATCTCTATTTTTTTTTCTTGTTCATCAGAACTGATTTCAGTGTCAATTATTCGGGCATGATGAAGCATTGAGAATGTTTTGCCATTTGCTCAAAAACAAAATAAAAATGCAGGTCAGCAATGAAAATTGACAAAATGCAAACCACCATCGCTAAATGACATTTTCATTGCAAACATTAAATAGAATACACTGGCTCTGACATGAACTGTTGCTCTAAACATTACAGATGGGAGCATGTGCTTTTGTAACTAGGAACAATATCAGCAATCTGACGACAGTGATGAAGAGTTTTTGTATGTATTATTCATATTTTCCTTAATCATTTGCCTTTCATTTGGTTCCTGATTTGACTTGATGTGTTTGTGTGAAAATAAAGTGAAAAACCAACAGATTGTACCTCCTCAAACAGCTCCAGGCTGTACGTGTTGTCGTCATCAGCAAAGTAGACGATTCCCGCTTGGCTGCTGTTGACATTGAAGGTCTCCCTCAGCCACCGCAGGGCCAAGTTCCTTTGCATGGTCCCCCTCGGGATTCTGGGATCTCGAGTGTCACCTCGCAGTTTATAATTTCTGGGCGTCTCCACATTGAGATGGGTGTAGTTGAGTCCTGTTTCTCTAAGGAGCTGCGTGACAAGAGGAGTTGTCCTTTGGGAGTCCTCGACGAGGATCCAGTGCAGGTTATGGATGTGGAGGAAAGTGTTTGCAAGCCGCGTCAGCTCTGCCTTCTGCACCGGGCGACTGTACGTCGGGGTGATGATGTGGATGGTAGGCAGCACGTCGGACCAGGGTGGTGGCCGCGTGTACACGTACTCTGTCCTCACCACCTCCACAATGTCCTTATCTGAGGAACAGTATTCCTTGGAGTCCTGCGTTTGGCCGCCTGCCTCTTTTTTGCCCTCGATGCTGTCATCTACAGATGTGGAGATAAAAAGACATGATAGATATTAGTGCAACCCTTTGTTTATTTGCCTCAGGTGACTTAAACCCGATGGGGGTAAAGTATACCTGAGAGCCGGTGGTGGTTGACTGCAAGCCTCTCTGGAATGATAAAGATCTCTTTTACTAGGTGGTGACAGGCTGAAAAAAGTGAAAGCAGGCACTGTGAGAGGATAACACAGCTGATGGACAGAGAGAAAGCGCAGGCGGAGCGATAGAGATGAGTCTTTTACTATTCCCCCAGTGTTGCCTTTGGGGTTTCATGGGGAGAGAGCAAACTGTGAGATTCTGGGCTTCATGAAAAAAACACGTCCTCTTTTAATAGTTCCGCTCTGCCACAGACACTCTGGTCCTCTGCAGGCCCTTCTATATTTCATAGTGACTTTTTTACAACCTCATCAGATTAAAACATTGTTAGCAATTAAGCCTCTGAGTCCTGTATTCACCTTTGCCATTGCTTCATATGATTCATTTTCAAAAAAAAAAAAAATGTTTAGGAACAAAGGAATGAGAGTGAATGGGGAAAATCCATTATGTGTGTGTGTGTATATATTTATATAATGGCTGAGTGGATCCTTGTCATTTGATTGGTGCTTTGTATGTCACATGACATGGATTAATTAATCCCATTTGTGTTGCATTGCATTAGAGTGTGGCTTGGTTCCATTTAGAGTGCAAATTTGGTTCCATATGTTTGGTACCATTGCACTCTGCGTCGACGTGCACACACATGTGATCATGCGCGCACACACACACACACACACACACACACACAAAACAAATCCACTGTGCTGTCTGGAGGCTGTTGGCAGGAAGTTGGACTGAAAAGCTGGACTCATTTCTGATGTGATTTTTTTTTTTCACTGCACTGAGGATGTACACAGTCTGTTTTTGGTAGTACACGCGCGCACAAGTGCTGACCCGGCTGCGTGTGTTTGTGTGCATGCGCGCGGGGGACAATGATATGATGATTTGATTGAGCTAACTGACGCTGCTAATTCTTGTAACACACACACACACACAAAATCCACTCCGCTGTAAGCTGTCTGGATGCATGAAGAACTGTTCACATGAAAAGTTGATGTGATTTTTGGCTGGACTGAGGAACTACACAGTCTTTTTTTTTTCTTTTTTTTTAATGGAAGTCTGAAGTCAGTGCACAACATCACTGGACTACACGTCACGATATGGACTTTAGCAATAGTGGAAAACCAAAATGTAAGTCTCTTTTCTGTTGATTATAAATTAATAAAATGTCAAATGACAAGGATCTATTTTAGTCGTTATATAAAACAAATAATGAATGTTTTTACATTCTTTCAATAGAATGAATACTTAATTCGGTAAAAGCTGGAACATACCATTCAAGTCGGCTTTGCCTCATTGAATTGTATGTTACAGCTTTCACCTCATGACACATTTGTACCACTGAACTCATAAACATTCATTATTTGTGTGTGTGTGTGTATATATATATATATATATATATATATATATACACACACACTAAACAAAAATATAAACGCATCACTTTTGTTTTTGCTCCCGTTTTTCATGAGAGAACTCAGATCTAAAACAAAAATATAAACGCAACACTTTTGTTTTTGCCCCCGTTTTACATGAGAGAACTCAGATCTAAAACAAAAATATAAACGCATCACTTTTGTTTTTGCTCCCATTTTTCATGAGAGAACTCAGATCTAAAACATTTTCTGTGTATGCAAAAGACTTATTTCTCTCAAATATTATTCACAAATCTGTCTAAATCTGTGTTTGTGAGCACTTTTCCTTTGCTGAGATAATCCATCCCACCTCACAGGTGTGGTATATCAAGATGCTGATTAGACAGCATGATTATTGCACAGGTGTGCCTCAGGCTGGACACAATAAATGCCTCCACAGAATATGAAGAAGAGTTGATCAATGTAAGAGCTAATCATTGTAGTAGCAGAAGCTAAACTTACATTACAAGTCACATTATTATTATTATACTTTTTGTCTCTTCATTTTGAGCAGAATGCTGAAGAGTCAACTGATGCCTGTGGCGAACACTGGTGTGAATAAATGGAGCGCTGTGACACTAATAAAGTAATTGCTGAATGGACTTCCAGCATTTACAATGAGTTTTTTTTTCTTCTTCTTCTTGTTGGTGGAACAAAATGCTGACATCCTCTGGTTCAGGCTGAAAAACACACCGAGAGCAGACAAATACAGAGGGACGTCTTTACAAACTGCATTTATTCTTTCCATGGAAAAGAATTTAAAAGTATTTCCAGATGTTGGAAGGCCTGAACAATTGCGTCTTAGTTTTCATCAGGCTGTGATGATGAATCCGGTTGGAACAACACAACAGGTCAGATAAGACTTTATACTTGATTTGTGTGTGAATGGTTTAAATATTTGAAATGGTATAAAGCCTGATTTATGCTACTCTGTCTCTGTTGTGTGTAGCAGCCACGCAGAGCCCTCTGCATCACTGTGAACCCTCTCCGAGCCCCTCTCTGTAGCCTGACGTACCCCTCCCAAAAACTGATTCTGCATGGGCTGTGATTGTTCACTTTTCCAGTTTCACGCCGTCCTCTCCCTTCATATTTAAAATTTTTTGCAGTGCGCATGCCAATTTACGTTTCCATCATGAATCAAATAGAGCAGGGGTGGCCAAGTTCGGTCCTCGAGAGCCACATTCCTGACACTCCTACTTGTCTCCCTGCTCCAACACACCTGAATCCAATGAAAGACTTGTCAGCAGACTTTTAATGAGCCTTTCATTGGATTCAGGTGTGTTGGAGCAGGGAGACAACTAAGAGTGTCAGGAATGTGGCTCTCGAGGACCGAACTTGGCCACCCCTGAAATAGAGGAACATTTAGCAGAAGAATTCTGCAAATGTCACCACCTTTACAACACTGTGTCGAAAGACTACAAAGAAGCTCAAATGACCAGCAGTTCATGGCGAGAAATGCTAGATAATGTTGGTTTGGAGGTCAGTGATTGTATAAAGAAGTGGAAGTCACTGAGGGACAAACTAGTCCAGAAAAAAATGACCTGCAGCAGTGGCGGTGCAGACAGCAAGAACGTCCCTGCCTTGATCTTCACGTCTTGCCCCCAATTACTGCATTGCAACACCAACCAATGCGAGAGAGAATTTCAAAAGTGTCACACCCACATGGATGCGATTGCTTAGCCACGGAGTTGTATTAGTATAAATCAGGCTTAAGTCAAAACTGTACAAATGGTTGCATGAGGATTTCACTGACTTTTTTCAGCCTGAAGCAGAGGATGCCAGCGCTTTGTCCCACCACCAAGAAAAAAAAAAAGTTATTTTAAAACCTGAAATTCTGCATTATTTTATTTGTCACTGGGCATTTGAAAATACATCCCATTTAATGATCAACCAAGACTTAAAAAAATACTTTAAATTGCATTGTTACAACAAAACATCATTAGTTTTGGGGAGCTGACATAATCGTTTCAGATAAGCTACTGCTCATCCAGGTGAAAACGATGGGAATAAGGTGATGTTTTCCGATTTATCTGGGGCATGTCTTCAAAAAGTATTTTCAGCCACCAAAAATGCAGTTTCCGTGTGGATAAAAGACAAATATGATACAAAACTTACGCAAATATGTCTGAACCTGTTTCCGTGTGGATGGGGCCTTAGTGATGTCAACAGGACATGTGTGGTTTGGAAACAGGACTCTGAAGCAGTTAGCACTGCTCCCTGTTAGCGATGTCTATGCTTACCAGATTATTGACTGTGGCTGGACAAATGAAAGAATCAGAAGATGCAAAAATAATGATGGCAATCAGATGTTTAATGGCTGTCTTGTGGAACTTTGAACTATTGAAAGTTATGAAGCCTGAAGCAGCATTGGACAGCAGGATGATATTCTCCGTGAACGCTGTGTACCATTTCAGATGAAGTGAAATCAGCGGGATGCAGTTGTGTTACAGGGTATCTATTTATTATTTGTTACTTAGTTTGTCCAGTCTGGGTTACACGTATTGGATGTAATTTTTAATGCTGGCTGCACCGGCTCGAGTGCAAATAGAAGAATGGCTCACTCTAAATCTCTTCAAAAAATGGTAAATACTAATAATAATGATGTGCTCGCTACTGTGGCCTGGATGTCATGAGGAAAATTGCTGGCACAGTAGCAGAACAACGTCTGAAGAAATATGACTGACTAGTTTTAGCATTTTATCTATTTTTTTTTTTAAGTATACTGGTTTATATCAACCCTGAATCCGTCTTTGAAGATAGTTCTGGCCTGTGCTCTGAAGGTGGATATTGAATTTTCACGACGTTTACAGTACGGGTACCACCAGTCCTTATACAAATGCAATAATATTGCTAGCAATATGATGTTATAAATCATAAAATGTAATAGACGGTATTTTATGTAGTGCTTTACAGGGATGCTTCACATCTACCCATTCTCTCTCTCTCACTCACTCACTCACTCACTCACTCACTCACTCACTCACTCACTCACTCACTCACTCACTCACTCACTCACTCACTCACTCACTCACTCACACACACCAAAGTCAGGATGCTGCCATGCAAGGTGTTTAGCACACACAGAGAATAACTTGTGAATTAAAGACTTTGCCCAAGGGCCCTGAGTGATTCTTCAGTCTAACAAGGATTTGAACCAATGATCGTATGATTACAAGTCCACGTGTTAATCATGACATACTGCACTGGTTTGAGTAGTTCATTGGAAATTTAATTAACTTTTTGTGCAAAATTAAGGTTATGTAGAACCAATTATGTTAATTGCTAAAAAAATATCCAGGATACAGGTTGTAAAAGTGTAGCACAGTAATTATAATCACATTAAGTAATAATAAGGCAAGATTCAGTGTGGTTAGTCAAACTCTGAGTTTATGTGAGTCTTTTGCCACAGCACAGAACTGTCAGAGATCCCACCTGCTGCTACAAGACAGCAAAAAAGGACCATTCAGGACCTATGCAAGAGAATGTCAGGACTCACAAACAAACAAACAATGGGGAACAGCCCGCTGTGACACCGCAAATAGATCCAGTCCTAAAGGTTGTGATATTTTGTACCCTGTAGCTCAGTTATGATGGATAGAAAATATTATAGAATCATTACGGATGTTAATTACTTTAAACTGTGCCAAAACTGATGTCAGTCTTTGCCACTGTTCTGCTTGAGCGCCGTTCACACCTCAAACATAAAGAGCTTTTTTTTACCCTCTGCATCACAATTATTAACACAATCTGCAGATGGCCAGATGCTGAGCAGAGCCTGCCAGGGAGCATCCTGCCAAATCATACAGCTCCTCTTTAAAGTGCCCACAAAAAGAAGCCTGTGGGCAGAGCCGGGTCAAATAACACACGCCAAGAACAATATATTATTTTTAAAAAACCTTTTGTGATGCCTTCCTGCACCATATAAGCAATTAAAATGATTTTACAGATGTAATTTTAAGTAGTAATTTGCTATGTCAACATGTTTTTTTCTTTACATCCCCATCTCCCCACAATAAGTATTGTAGTACACTTTTATGTGATGGCCAATTATTCACATATTCAGTGTTTATCATTATGTGCAGTAAGAAATTTGAAATTACTTAAGATGGTGTCAGGAAATTTGTGTTTCCTGTTGGTGAATTTTAAGAGTACTTTCAATGTATTTCTATGAAGATTATTATTTATTTTATACACATGTCATGGGCAGCATGGTGGATGAGTGGTTAGCACTGTTGCCTCAAAAGGAAAAGGTCATGCGATTGATTCCCACCTGTGGAATCAATAATCCAACAGTTTAAGAACAAGAACATGTTCAATTGCAAGGAATTTAGGGATTTCATCATTTACAGTCAAGGCCAAAAACCAACATTGAATGCCCATGACCTTCGATCCTCCAGGTGGCACTGCAATAAAAACCGACATCATTGCATAAAGGATCTTACCACATGGGCTCAGGAACACTTTAGAAAACCATTATCAGTTAACACAGTTCGTCGCTACATCTACAAGTGCAAGTTAAAACTCTATCATGCAAAGCGAAAACCATACATCCATCAACAACATCCAGAAATGCCGTCGCATTCTCTGAGCCTGAGCTCATTTGAAATGGACAGATGCAAAGTGAAAAAGTTTGCTGTGGTCTGATGAATCCACATTTCAAATTGTTTTTGGAAATCATGGACGTTGTGTCCTCCGGACAAAAGAGGAAAAAGACCACCCAGAATGTTACCAGCGCAAAGTTCAAAAATCAGCATCTGTTGACTGAAAAGGTACGTCCAGGTTATGGAGAAACACATGCAGTCATCCAAGCAATGTCTTTTTTCAGGGACGTCCCTGCTTATTTCAGCAAGACAATGCCAAGCCACATTCTGCATGTGTTACAACAGCATGGCTTCGTAGTAAGAGTGCGGGTACTAGACTGGCCTGCCTGCAGTCTAGACCTGTCGCCCATTGAAAATGCGTGCCGCATTATGAAATGCAAAATATGACAACGGAGACCCCGGACTGTTGAACAACTGAAGTCATACATCAAGCAAGAATGGGAAAGAATTCCACCTACAAAGCTTCAACAGTTAATGTCCTCAGTTCCCAAATGCTTATTGAGTGTTGTTAGAAGGAAAGGTTATGTAACACAGTGGTAAACATCACTGTCCCAGCTTTTTTTAAGCATGTTGCAGGCATCTATTTCAAAATGAGCAAATATTTGCACAAAAACAATAAAGTTTATCAGTTTGAACATTAAATATCTTGTCTTTGTGGTGTATTCAATTGAATATAGGTTGAAGAGGATTTGCAAATCATTGTATTCTGTTTTTATTTACATTTTACACAACGTCCCAACTTCATTGGAACTGGGGTTGTATTAAAGGGGCTTGGGAGTATGACCAACCAGTGTGCATGTTTAATGTGGACTTGGAAAAGGCGTATGACTGGGTCTCTCAGGGTGGGGTGGTGGTGCGGGAATATGGGGTACCGGATTCGCTGCAACATGCAATCCGGTCTCTGTATGATTAAAGTAGGAGCTGTGTCTGCATTCTCTGCATTACAGCAGACCTGTCACCGGCGGGTGTTGGACTCTGTCAGGGTTGCCCCTTGTCAGCAATATTGGTCGTGATATTCATGGACAGGATTTCAAGGTGCAGACAGGGACTGGAGGGTGTCCAGTTTGGTGACCTCAGAGTTGCATCCCTGCTTTTATGCAGATGATGTGGTTCTGTTGCCTTCATCAGGCAGTGACCTTTGATGCACATTGAGCAGGTTTGAGGCCATGTGTGAAGCGATTGGGATGAGAATCAGCATCTCCAAATCTGAGACTGTGGAGAAGCTTAAGTATATCTGGGTCTTTTTCACGAGTGGAGCTAAATTGGCTGGATTGGGCTGCATCTGAAATCTTACGGCCGCTGTACCGGACTGTCGTGGATAAGAAGTAGCTGAGCCAGAAGGTGAGGCTCTCAATTTACCAGTCGATTTACTCTCCTATTCTCACCTATGGTCTGGACAGTGTGAGAAGCTCGACTATTTTGGAAGAACTCTGAGTACGTCACTGCTTCTAGCCAGTTGATGTGGTCCGGGCACCTGGTGAGGATTTATGCTGGTCATCTCCCTAGGCAGATCTTCAGGGAGGTCTAACCAGGAGGAAGCCCCAGGAAAGACCTATGACATGCTGGAGAGATTATATTTCCCAGCTGTTGAGCTGTTGGGAAGAGTTACAGGACTTACCCGAGGATTGGGAAGTGTACATATGGTCCCACTCTCAGTCAGAGTGGGACCATATGTACACTGGCAGTGTGAATTTAACACCGTTGATTTTTACTGTGTGGGATGAGCTGCTTGCCTTGCTGCCACCACGACCTGGACCCGGATAAGTGGCTGAATAATTTGATAATAGTGTGACATACGTGAAGTGCACGCAAGTCCTCCGGCCCAGACAACATCAGTGCCTTCATTTTAAAGACCTTTAGTGAGGCACTTGCTGTAGCATGACATCCTTTATTTCAGCAATCACTGGGCATGCATACTGTCCCCACAGCCTGGAGAACATCACATGTAATACCACTTCCAAAGAAAACCTGTCCAAAAGAATGTAGAGACTTCTAACCCGTGGCATTAACTTCAGTTTTAATTAAGTCAAAGGAGAAAATCATCACACCTTTGCTTACTCGGTTAGTCCAGGATAAACTAGACCTCTGTCAGTTCGCATATAAACAGAAAAGAAACACAGAGGATGCAGTGGCCACTCTCATCATCATCATCATCATCATCAATTTTATTTATATAGCGCCAAATCACAACAAACAGTTGCCCCAAGGCGCTTTATATTGTAAGGCAAGGCCATACAATAATTACGTAAAAACCCCAACGGTCAAAACGACCCCCTGTGAGCAAGCACTTGGCGACAGTGGGAAGGAAAAACTCCCTTTTAACAGGAAGAAACCTCCAGCAGAACCAGGCTCAGGGAGGGGCAGTCTTCTGCTGGGACTGGTTGGGGCTGAGGGAGAGAACCAAGAAAAAGACATGCTGTGGAAGAGAGCAGAGATCAATCACTAATGATTAAATGCAGAGTGGTGCATACAGAGCAAAAAGAGAAAGAAACACTCAGTGCATCATGGGAACCCCCCAGCAGTCTAAGTCTATAGCAGCATAACTAAGGGATGGTTCAGGGTCACCTGATCCAGCCCTAACTATAAGCTTTAGCAAAAAGGAAAGTTTTAAGCCTAATCTTAAAAGTAGAGAGGGTGTCTGTCTCCCTGATCCGAATTGGGAGCTGGTTCCACAGGAGAGGAGCCTGAAAGCAGAAGGCTCTGCCTCCTATTCTACTCTTACAAACCCTAGGAACTACAAGTAAGCCTGCAGTCTGAGAGCGAAGCGCTCTATTGGGGTGATATGGTACTATGAGGTCCCTAAGATAAGATGGGACCTGATTATTCAAAACCTTATAAGTAAGAAGAAGAATTTTAAATTCTATTCTAGAATTAACAGGAAGCCAATGAAGAGAGGCCAATATGGGTGAGATATTCTCTCTCCTTCTAGTCCCCGTTAGTACTCTAGCTGCAGCATTTTGAATTAACTGAAGGCTTTTCAGGGAACTTTTAGGACAACCTGATAATAATGAATTACAATAGTCCAGCCTAGAGGAAATAAATGCATGAATTAGTTTTTCAGCATCACTCTGAGACAAGACCTTTCTAATTTTAGAGATATTGCGTACATGCAAAAAAGCAGTCCTACATATTTGTTTAATATGCACTTTGAATGACATATCCTGATCAAAAATGACTCCAAGATTTCTCACAGTATTACTAGAGGTCAGGGTAATGCCATCCAGAGTAAGGATCTGGTTAGACACCATGTTTCTAAGATTTGTGGGGCCAAGTACAATAACTTCAGTTTTATCTGAGTTTAAAAGCAGGAAATTAGAGGTCATCCATGTCTTTATGTCTGTAAGATAATCCTGCAGTTTAGCTAATTGGTGTGTGTCCTCTGGCTTCATGGATAGATAAAGCTGGGTATCATCTGCGTAACAATGAAAATTTAAGCAATGCCGTCTAAGAATACTGCCTAAGGGAAGCATGTATAAAGTGAATAAAATTGGTCCTAGCACAGAACCTTGTGGAACTCCATAATTAACCTTAGTCTGTGAAGAAGATTCCCCATTTACATGAACAAATTGTAATCTATTAGATAAATATGATTCAAACCACCGCAGCGCAGTGCCTTTAATACCTATGGCATGCTCTAATCTCTGTAATAAAATTTTATGGTCAACAGTATCAAAAGCAGCACTGAGGTCTAACAGAACAAGCACAGAGATGAGTCCACTGTCTGAGGCCATAAGAAGATCATTTGTAACCTTCACTAATGCTGTTTCTGTACTATGATGAATTCTAAAACCTGACTGAAACTCTTCAAATAGACCATTCGTCTGCAGATGATCAGCTAACTGATCATCTGCAGAGGAACTCTCATGCACCTGGTGTCAAAACATCTGGATGCATCAATTAAAAACTATGCAAGAGTGCTGTTTATCGACTTCTCATCTGCATTCAATACAATAAAAATGACATTTTACTCTCAAAAATGCATCAACTCAGGGTCAACACCTACCTTATCCACTGGTATCACTCCTTCCTCACAGACCGATTACAGCTGGTCAAAATAAACAACACACTCCCCTGATCAGTACAAACTGTAGGGTTCCTCAGGGCTATGTCAGTTCCCCTGTACTGTTTACCATCTACACCAATGACTGTGTCATAAAAAAAGTTTAACCATCATCTAATTAAATTTTCAGATGACGCAGCATTGGTGGCACTACTCTTAGGAAAAGAACAACCAGGTCTGTACCATGACTGTGTCAAAAGCCTGGTTGAGTGGTGTGACCAGAACGCACTCATAAACTCGGCCAAGACTGAGGAAGTTATCTTTGGCCAACCTCAATTCACCATTGCTCCTGTGGTCATACATCAGGAAATCATTAAACAGTCTGACTCATTCATATATCTAGGAGTGCATGTGGACAGCGCCCTCTCCTGGAGTGTTCACATAGACTGTGCAACAAGCTGCAGCGGAGAATATACTTTCTAAGGAGACTCCAAACCTTTGGAGCCAGTCCAGTCATTCTGGACCAGTTCTACAGAGCTACCATTCAGAGTGTGTTGCTGTATGGCAGCTCTTTGTGGTTCTGTGGCCTCTCAGTGCAGTTGAAGAACAGGATACTGAGGCTCCTCAACATCTGCTCCAAAATTGTGGTCACTCGGTGGAGAACAAATTCACAGAGCTGTGCAGGAAACAAGCCTTACGACTCTACAGACTCAGCCCATGTTCTCAACAGTGAATATGAGCTTCTTCCTTCTGGGAAGCGCTTTAGAGTGCATCATTACACGAGGAATAGATACAGGAATTCATTTGTGTCACACGCCATCGCACTTTTAAATCAGATGGAGACCAGATGAACACATTGTTGCAGACCACATACTAGTTTTAAAATTATTTTATGATGAATGTTTGATGTGTTTTATGTCTTGGGGCTTAGGCGGCTCATGTAAGTTAAATTTCATTTTACGGACAATAAAGTTTTATCTTATATTATAATTCACGAAATTCTAAGATTACCGAATGAAGATTCAAACGTCAGTTTGCTACACTACATCAATCCATGTAACAGTCCTTAGATATGTGAGCCACCTGCATTTTGTGGCCCTTGTCTTCAAGTGGTCATCAGATAACAAGCCAAGTGACTGACCAGTGGGAAAATTATGATGCCAAATACATTACAAATATACAACAGAACAGGAAAGTAAAACTGGAATTAAAAGATGGATAAAATGCAAGGGTGGGGATGATGCCAAAACTTTTTTCTTTGGTAATACAAATTGATTGATTGAGTCATTCATTCATTTTAGAAATTCCAAATAAGAGGTACAACAAAATACAATCTGTTTAAAACATGTGCATATATAATACATTTATCATGGAATTTCAAGGATAACACAAAAAAGTCGACTTATTATTTCCATTGTGGCCCACACATAAAACAACTGCAATATAGGCAGCAAAGACTGATAAAATATAGATAAATTAAAAATAAATAAAAAACTAAAATAAATACAATTTAAAAACAAAAACTAAAAAAAAAACAGACTAAAACAGAGAAGCAGTTAAAATAAGACAAATTTACACAAATTGGCTAGACTGGCTTTCCAAAACACTGTTGCGCAAAAATTACTTTACCATTCTCTTAAAGCAGTTAAGATTATCACAAATTTGAACACCTGATGGCAACTGATTCCAACTAAAAGCACCAATATATTGACAATAAATTTTACCAGTATTTGTGGTGTAGCTTTTAGTGAATAATGAAGTGACTAGATCTCATTCTATTGTTGTGTACCTCAGAGACATAACAAAAATAGTTTTGGAAATATCTGGGACAGTTACCATGAACATTTGCTGAACATTACATAACTTAAACTGAGTTACATGTTTCTCTACCGGTAACCAATTAAACTGTGGAAGCACGAGTAATCTAAATGAGTTCTGGCTTGAAAATGGAGTGCAGTCCTGATAAGTTTGTTTTGCTTATCGTTTGTGCTTGATAGCCTGCGACATATTGGTATACTGGAACTGAAATCATCAGCATATAACAACAGTTTACACTTAACTGCTACCTCCATGTTGTTTACATACAACAGAAATACTAGAGGCTCCACGATACTTCTTTGAGTGACTCTGCACATTACCATAGCAGGTTCAGACATGACATCTGTCAGGTAGAAACCAAATAGTTAATGTGGCATGTAAGAGTTGAACCATTTAACAGCATTAGCTGTAAAACCCAAGGCGTATAATTTGTAAATCAGAATGCCATGGTTAACCATGTCAAAATAATGAGATATAATACAATATAGCCTTTAATGTAATTATACACATACAAGGTCTGTTAGAAAAGTATCATACCTTTTTATTTTTTTCAAAAACTATATGGATTTGATTCATATGTTTTTACGTCAGCCAAGCTTGAACCTTCGTGCGCATGCGTGAGTTTTTCCACGTCTGTCGGTTGCATCATTCGCCTGTGGGCAGGCTTTGAGTGAGCACTGCTCCACCCCTCTCGTCGTCGTTTCATTGCGAGGAAATGGCGGAACGATTTGGGCTTTTTTTCCATCAGAATTTTTTCAGAAACTGTTAGAGACAGGCAGCTGGAAACCATTCGAAAAATTTATCTGGCTTTCAGTGAAAATTTTACGGGCTTCACAGAGAATAAGGAGTGTTACTACAGCTTTAAGGATGGCCCACAATGGCGCACGGTGCGCCGTGCTCCGAGCCACCATCGAGAGGCAGAAACCACCACATCATTTCTAAACGGATGGTTGTGTGGAGCTGGGACCATCGTGTGCAATTTCTCTGGTTATCACAAGAGCTGGACATCAGCCATTTTCCAGCAGATTTCACTTTTAACAAGAGATTTTGTCATGGAAAGCCGAGCGGAGGCTTCGCGTGTCACGACCGATTCGCTGATGAAGCTAGACAAAGGAACACCTCCATTTCGGAGTGTCAGAGGACAAGCCCAGCTCTCCACAATTTCTCTTATACTCACTCGACTGGTAAGCACTGAAAGCCGAGATAGGCATGTCCCAACTTGTCCTTTAACACTCCGAAACGGAGGTGTTCCTTTGTCTCGCTTCATCAGCGAATCGGTCGTGACGCGCGAAGCCTCCGCTAGAAATGATGTGGTGGTTTCTGCCTCTCGATGGCGCCTCGGAGCCTGTGCGCCGTGCACCATTGTGGGCCGTCCTTAAAGCTGTAGTAACACTCCTTATTCTCTGTGAAGCCCGTAAAATTTTCAACGAAAGCCAGATAAATTTTTCGAATGGTTTCCAGCTGCTTGTCTCTAACAGTTTCTGAAAAAATTCTGATGGAAAAAAAGCCCAAATCATTCCGCCATTTCCTCGCAATGAAACAACGACGAGAGGGGTGGAGCAGTGCTCACTCAAAGCCTGCCCACAGGCGAATGACACAACCGACAGGCGTGGAAAAACTCATGCATGCGCACGAAGGTTCAAGCTTGGCTGATGTAAAAACATATGAATCAAATCCATATAGTTTTTGAAAAAAATAAAAAGGTACGATACTTTTCTAACAGACCTCGTATACACACATACAATGAAATTTGTCCTCTGCATTTAACCCATCCTAATTACAGTTACACACAATCCAACCACTAGGAGCAGTGAGCAGTCACAGTCCGGTGCACAGGGACCAACTCCAGGTGTCGATACTCTGCCTTGATCAGGGGTAGAGAAAGGAGCAGACCCTAAATAAGCATGTTTTTGATTGTGGGAGGAAATCAAAGTGCCCAAATGAAACCCATGCAAGGGACATGCAAACTCCACACAGAAAGGGTGGGAAGCGATCCCACGACCTTCTTGCTGTGAGGCATTATGCCAACCACTAAGCCAAAGCCTTCTGAAGAGAAACTAAGACCATTCTACAATAATTGCCATGAACAATTTCACCTTTGTTGTATTTAACCGATTTTATCAAACATGAATCTGTTGAATGAGACTTTCGAAAGCTTGCCTGTAGATAGTGCAACAAATTATCTGACTGAACATATTCATATACCTGGCTGAATCTGGCCTACATTTGCCTCATACATATTTGTTACCTTTTTTTTGTACAGTGGTAACACTTTGGCCAGTTTAAATTCTTGTGGTACAATACCTTAGTGACAGCAAACTGAAAATACTGTTGTCATGTTTACAAAGCTTTGCAACGCCCACCTTACAAAACATTGTTCTGGAGTCCATAAGAAAAGGAATACATGCTGAACACTGACACCTGCTGGACAACTGATGAATATGCATACAATAAAAAAATTGATCTCTAGCATATGGGCAGCACAGTGGCTTAGTTAGCACTGTTGTCTCACAGCAAGAAGTTTGTGGGTTTGATTTCCACCTGGATCCTTTCTGTGTGGAGTTTACATGTTCTGCCCATGTTTGTGTGGGTTCCCTCCAGGTGCTCCGGCTTCCTCCCACATCCAAAGACATTTAGGTTAGGTGGATAGAAAACTACTGGGATAGGCTCATCAATATGCGAAATTTGAAAACATCTGAGCACTAAATGATTTTGTGATTTTTGCTTTGAGTGGTTTTAGCGGTGTTTGCGCAGTAATTTCTACTTTTTGACGAAACAGGAGCAACATATTGTACACAGGAGAGAGAAACAAACTAAATTATCGATCCCATCATACTGGAATCGATCCAATAGCAATAGCAACGTTTAGTATCGACCATCAATCTGTCCACACTTAGTGTATAGATGTTATTCTTTGTGCTCATAATTGACAGCAACATCAGCAAATTAAACTTTTATTGTTCAGCAAATATTGGAAGCACATCTTGCACAAATTAACCAAGAAATAAGCAGTATACATTTTATAAACATAGGAAGTATTAGCTTTAAATGCCATTTATTTTAGGATTAAACTATATGCAAGTCATCAAACAAACATAAATGGGCAGCAAAAACAAATGTGAAACAAAAACAAAAAAGCAAAGAGAAGCCGCATTTTATAGTAATATATAGTAGTGTTAATATAGAGCCATCCTAATAAATCAGCATATGAGAAAATGAAAATATAGTAATATTTTTTGAATTTGGCAAAGAATAACGATAATTCTCAAGGCGAATCTCTTCATTGGTCCATCAGTACTCTATTTTGTATCACAGTTATGTGTGTGTGTGTGTGTGTGTGTGTGCAACCCTCAATTATTCTTTGTGACCAACTGTATTTGTTTTATATGAGCATATCAGAAGAACAATCCAAGTAGGGCAGTTTGGAGACAACAGGACAGAAGTTAGATTGAGATGATTTGGCTATATGCAGAGGAGAGATACAGTGTGAAGATTGGAGAAGGATGCTGGGGATGGAGCCACCAGGCAGCTGAAAGGCCAAAGATTGGGTTTATGGACATCGGGAGGGAAGACTTGCAGGTGGTTGGTGTGACAGAGGCAGATGGAGATTGATAACCTGCTGTGGTGACCCTTAACAGGAGCAGCCACAAGCCAAAGAAGATTGATTTAACAACAACCAATTACTGTACGGGCGTTCTTTTTCTGTGAAACACCACCTGAGATCATCAGGGGTCTTGATAAAGGAGTTAAATGAGCCACGCAATAAATTTTGGTTCTGCCTATAGTTTATGGAGCCTCTTATGATGCCTTAACATATTGATTGTATAAAAATGGTCATAGAAGTCATTATAACAGAATTCCTGTCATCTCCAGTGACAAATGGTAGGTGACAACATGAGGCACAGTAATTTTTCAGTGTTAAAAAGATGGACGATAATTTAAGTTTGGGCACCCCTGATAATTTTCATGATTTTCCTTTATAAATTATTTCTTGTCTAGATCAGAAATTTCAGTTAACTATGTCATTTAGCAGACGAACACACTGATATTTGCAAGTGAAATGAAGTTTCTAGTATTTACAGAAAGTGTGCAATAATGATTTAAACAAAATTAGGCAGGTGTATAAATTTGGGCACCCTTGTCATTTTATTGATTAGAATGCATTTAGCACTAATTATTGGAACAAAAAATTGGTTTGGTAAGCTCATTCACCCTTGACCTCCTTACTCAGGTGAATCCAATCGTGAGAAAGGGTATTTATTTTTCCTTGCCGCTACGGTAAATGCTGAGAGTTGAACATTTCAAACTTTTGAAAGCAAGTGCTATCATGATGTGCTGTTGCCATGTGTTGTGAAAGTGTTGGAACACGGACCCACAACAGGGGGCGCAATGAACGGACAATGGAGAAGGTAAATAACAAGATTTACTTCTGTGACACAGGCACAATTAATATAACAAACACAATTTGGGGTCGAATCCGCTGGTGTCGTGTGGGCAGGCTCGAAGGTAGGAGACGTCCGTCTCAGTCGAACCGGAACCACCCAGATCTCCTCTGCCACCGAACCCTGGAAATACTGGTACCGCCAAGTCCCGAATTCCCAGGTGGCCACTGCCTCCGCTCGTCGGATCCGGTACTGCTGGCGGGAGAGAGCAACAACACACAGGTGTGGATGACCGCACCCAGTAACGGAGAGGGGAGAAGCCGCCTCCACCTCTTGTCAAAGAACAGCAGGAAGGTGAGTACTTATCCAAAACAGTGAAGCTATCTGTAGTCACCAGTCCTGAAAAGGTTTAATAGGTTTAGCTGGTTAATATATAAATGCAGAGAATACTACCTTAGTCTTAGGCGATATCTCGGCACTGAGGTGGAGACGCCGTCCTCCTGATATACCTCTGTGCTGAGTGGAACAGCTGTGTCTGGTGATGGGTGACAGCTGTCACCCAGGCTACTCCCATGATGCGGCAGCGCCCTCTGGTGCCTGGAGCCCGCACTCCAGGCAGGGCGCCCTCTGGTGGTGGTGGGCCAGCAGTACCTCCTCTTCAGCGGCCCACACAACAGCCATGCTCATCATGGCAGAATTTTGCATTATCGTCTTGCTGAAAACAATGGAACATCATCCAGTTTACCAACTGCCGCTTCCAATCAACATTTGAATGGAGCATTAAAATGCTTTTAAGGTTTGTTTTAGGTGTCCGTTGCACAGGATGGCAGCAGTTGTGCAGCTTAAAACGTGCCAGGTTCACAGAGGGGCCGCAAAAACACCTGTATAACGGCTTCAGTAGCCCTTGTGTGTTGTTGTCTCCCATGGAGTTGGTGCGCTACAGATGATGTTACATTTCCATGGACATCTGTCACTTTATTTGACATACAGTGGGTAAAATAAGTATTGAACATAGTGCTATTGACATGACATTTTCACCAGATGTCAGTAACAACCAGTGTTGTGGAAAGTAACTTTGACAAGTTACTTTTTTAGTTACTTTTTTAGTTGCTTTATACAGTTGCTTTATGCAGTTACTTCATTAGCAGCTTTATGCAATTACTTTATTAGAATCTGCTGAAAACTTGCAACTAATAAGGTAACGAGTAATCTAACTTGGTTACTCGTAAGATTGAGCAATCAGAAAAGTAACTAATCAGCAAAGTAACTAATAGTTACTTTTCTGAGTACTAAATCTTAAAAATAACCAAATTAGATTATGAGTAACTTTATTAATTACATTCAGCAGCTGCCGACAAGGTGTCCGCAACTGCTAATGAAGTAAATGTAAGAAGTAACTGTAAAATATAACTGTATAGATTAACTAATGAAGTAACTTTCCAAAGTTACTTTCCCCAACACTGGTAACAATCCACGTAATCTACACATACAAAGAAATCAAACCATAGATATCCATAAATTATGTATAATAATAATAAATGAGACACAGAAAGTACTGAACACCCGGTGCAAAAAAACCATGGACAGCCAAACCACCAACTGAAATCTATCAATAATTAGAAAGCAGTCCTGCCCCTTGTCAGTGCAAATTATTATCAGCTGGCTCAGTACCAATTTATGGTGTCTCATTAGCAAGGTGTCACACAAAAAACATCTCATGATGGGTACAAGTAACGAGCTCTCTCAAGAGCTTCACAGCCTTATTGTTGCAAAACATACTAATGGCATTGTTCACAGAAGAATTTGTAAACCTCTGAATGTTGCAGTGAGCACTGTTGGGGCCATAATCTTAAAGTGGAAAGAACATTGTTTCATCATAAAGTGGCTATGACCAGGTGCTCCTCACAAGATTTCTGGTAGAGGAGTGAAAAGAATAATCAAAAGAGTGATCCAAGAGCCGAGGACCACTTCAGCAAGACCTGGAATTAGCAAGTGCAATTGTTTCTAAGGAAACAATTAGTAATGCACTCAACCGCCATGTCATGTATGCATGCTCACCATGCAAGACTCCATTGCTGAAGAAAAAGCATATTGAAGCTCATTTAAAGTTTAAAGTTTAAAAATTTAAAGTTTGCTGTACAACATGTAGACAAGCCTGTGAAATACTGGCAGAATATAGTCTGGTCAGATGAGACCAAAACTGAACTCTTGAATGCCACGTTTGGAAGTCAAATGGCACTGCACATTACCCCAAAACTCCATAGCAACAGTGAAGTCTGGAGGTGGGAACATCATGCTGTGGGGCTGTTTTTCAGTAGATGACACTGGCAAATGTTATATACAAGGTCTATTAGAAAAGTATCCGACCTTATTATTTTTTTCAAAAACCATATGGATTTGAATCACGTGTGATTGCGTCAGACAAGCTTGAACCCTCGTGCGCATGTGTGAGTTTTTCCACGCCTGTCTGTTTGCGTCATTCGCCTGTGAGCAGGCTTTGAGTGAGGAGTGGTCAACCCCCTCGGCGGATTTTCATTGTCAGAAAATGGCGGAATGATTTGGGCTTTTTTTCCATCAGAATTTTTTCAGAAACTGTTAGAGACTGGCAGCTGGAAACCATTAGAAAAATGTATCTGGCTTTCGGTGAAAATTTTACGGGCTTCACAGAGAATAAGGACCGTTACTACGGCTTTAAGGATGCTCGGCGCGTCACGCTCCATGCTGCCATCGAGAGCCACAAACCACCGGATCATTTCTAAATGGATGGCTCTGTGGAGCCGGACCGTCGTCTGCACTTTCTCTGGTTATCACAAGAGCTGGACATCAATCATTTTCCGGCAGATTTCACTTTTAAGATTTCACATGGAAAGAGGAGCAGAGAGGCTCCTCTTTCCATGACAAAAACTCCTGTAACAGTGGAATGTGCCATTCATTTCCAAACTGGATGCTATGTTTTATCCGGGACGTTGTCTGACTAGCACAGGAATTGTGAAAAGACGTGGACATCAGCACTTTTTCGGCACATGCACATGCACGCTCGATGCAATTTCATGACCGCACCAGGACCCCTGGACAGACCCTGTCCCTGTGTAATGGGGGTTTTACTGGGTTACATCTGAAGAAGCATACTAGCTTAGTGTATAGTAATCACAATCCGTAGGGTATCTGAATACTCACTAGGAATTCATTAATTAGTAAATAGTTGGATGGTACCTGGAACCCCTGCTACCTCCATGGTGCATACACAGACTACATGACGCTATCCCATGAGGCAGCTGGAGCCTGATAACTGAAGAACTTCCCGGGAAAATTAAGACAAGATAGCAATCATACATGTAAACAGTGGCAGCATCCAAGGGGCCATGGCACTGTAGAAATAAGCAACATGAGCCATTTAAATACTTTGCTATTGCAAAAATAACATTGTAACAGTGTATGTCCATATGCATGTATGTGTCATCTGCACAGTGCATCCAGAAAGTACTCACAGCACTGTACTCCTATTTTTTTTCCTCAAAATTCTACTACCATCTCTACCATACAGGCCTGATTGGTGGATTGCTGCAGAGTGACTAAATGGAAACTGTTCCTTCATATGGCAGCCTGCCAGGAGATTGCCAAAAGGCACCCGAGGACACTCAGACCAGGAGAAACAAAATTCTCTGATGAGACGAAGATTGAACTCTTTGGTGTGAATGCCGGGAATCATGTTTGGAGGAAACCAAGCACCAGCTCTACAGTGAAGCATGGTGGTGGCAGCATCATGCTGTGGGGATGTTTCTCAGCAGCAGGAGCTGTGAGAGTAGTCAGGATTGAGGGAAAGATGAATGCAGCAACGTATAGAAACATCCTGGATGAAAACCTGCTCCAAAGTGCTCTTGACCTAAGACTGGGGAGCCAATTCATCTTTCAGTGTGGCAATGACCCTAAGCACACAGCCAGTATATCAAAGGAGTGGCTTCAGGACACCTCTGTGAATGTCCTTGAGTGGCCCAGCCAGAGCCCAGGCCTGGATCCCATTGAACATCTCTGGAGAGATCTAAAAATTATAGAAACCGACGCTTCCATCCAACCTGTTGGAGCTTGAGAGGTGCTGCAAAGAGGAATGGGCAAAACTGCCCAAAGACAGGTGCACAAAACTTGTGGCATCATATTCAAGAAGATTTGAGGCTGTAATTGATAAACTATTGAGCAAAGGGTGTGAATACTTATGTACTTGTGATTTTTTTAGGTTTAGTTTATTTTTATTTATTTTTTATTTTGAATACATTTGCTTAAATAAAAAAAAAAAATACTTTTTCATGTTTACATTATGGGGTGTGAGCACAATTTTTTTTTGGGGGGGCGGGGGGATTGACTTCATTTTGGAATCAGGCTGTAACATTACAAAATGTGGAAAAAGTGAAGCGCTGCGAATACTTTCTGGATGCAATGTAAGCATAAATACAGTTAAAGCAAAGTTAAGATGGTATTGTATTCCACATCCCTGCGCACACTCACTTGGGGGCATGGACTCTGTCAGTCTTGAGTTTTTGTCTCTTTCTGGTTTTATTTCCCAGTATTGTGGTGGTTCATTTTCAGTCACATGTCTCTGTTTTCACACACGGGCCAGCCAGGTGGTTTTTGTTTAGTTTATTTGCCTGCTTGCACTAGTGTCACTGGTTGTGATTTGTTCTCTAAAGTGTGTTCTCTACCGTAACGTTGCCTGGGTGAGTCCCAATGTCTGTGCTCCTTGTGCCAACTTCTTTCCATCTCCTGTGGGTATTATGCCTGTCTGAACCTAATTCTAGTTTTTCTTTGCTGTGAAGTGTCTCTGAGTTATTTCAGAGTCTAGTCGTGGTTACAATTTCTCAGCGTGTGCTAAAGGTGTGTTGGGCCGTTGCTTCACCTTTGACTTTGACTGCCGTGCTGGAAACTGTTCATATTGGACTTTGAACTACACTCTTCTCTTTTTTGTTTTGGAGTCCTCATTTCTCTGCGCTTAAAGGGACAGGGCCACCAGAATTTCACTAAACTGACAAAATTTCATTTGTACAGAAATCCATGCATGAGCTTTTTAAAAGAGAGGAAATTGTCTTTGACCAGGGGTGATGCGTGCAAATTGTGCATGCTGACATCTGTGAGATGTTTTGTAAGTCACTCCAAAGGTGTTATCAGGTTACAAAAATAGTGTTTTTAATTTTAGAAGTGTTTATTTATCGCTAGCTTTTACATAATATATGAGAAACATGTTAGATTTACACAAATGAAGCTGTTTTGCAGCGTTTTCTGCCATGTTGGATTAGCAGCCAGGGAGAGACCAGCCAATGACGTCACTGTGCCTCTCTACACTAATTGCTGTCACTTTGTCCTTCCCAGAATCCCTCACCCAAATCTGGGGAAGCCCCCATGTGATCTATGATTTCACAGTCATCAGCTGTGTTGGTCTGAACTGTCAATGCCGTAAGTAGTTCAAGTCTGCCTGTTCGGTAACACTTTACTTGAATGCTGCCATAACTGTTACATGACACAGTCATGAAAGTGTCATAAACATTATGTCAATGTCATAAACGTTTATGACTGCTGTCATTAAGTGTCATTCGGTTTTTGTCATGTTGACATTTTTTGGGTTGTCTTGATTATGACAACCTTTACATTAATCAAAGTGACATGACCAGAAGTTGTCTTTGTCATGACAACTTGACATTAAATTTGTTTTGTGATGTCCTTATTATGACTACTTGACATTAACAAAATATACATGTATTTGTTTCTTTATGGCAAGTTGACATAATGACTATTAGGTAGCACTTTATCATAAGTACACCTTATTTAGCCTTAATTAAGCATGAATAAATATATAATGAATTAGTAACAAACAGTTCATTAAGAATGACTCATACTTAAGTAATTCATTAGTAAGTCCCTTTGGCTGCTCCCTTGTTTGCACTCGGGGTCACCACAGCATTTTGAATTGGCACAGGTTTTACACCGGATGCCCTTCCTGACGCAACTCCACATTACATGGAGAAATGTGGCCGGGGTGGGATTTGAACCTGGAACTTTCTGCACTGAAACCAAGCACATTAACCAATTGGCTACCACCCCTGCATACTTAAGTTGCCTTTTAATTAGTAATGTATTAGTAAATGTATTAGTGAAATACTTAAGTAATTCACTAATACATTTAATTAATACTTTACTTCTAATAAATATCACATAGGCCCCATTCTATGATAAGTCACCTCCAGTGTTTGCAAACAAAGTAGCAAAATTATCAGGCTATTAATGAGCCATTCGCGTACTAATTAAAAGGCAATGGAATAATAATGAAACTACCCTCTGGACCTACATTGAGGTTAGTAATGTTTTTATCTGAAAGTCAAATACAAAGCCCTGTTAGTAATCTATTCATGTGTCGCATACATCTTCTCAGTGTTGAAATATCCCAGGAATCCACCTGAAATCTGACTATCTAATGGATCAGCTTCTTAAAAAGTGCTCAGTGGTAACTATCAATTTATAATCAAATTTGTGAATTAGACATAAATAATATATATTACACACACACACACACACACACACACACACACACACACACACACACACACACACACACACACACACACACACACACACACACACATATATATAGATAGATAGAGAGAGAGAGAGGAAATAGTACGAACTGTTAGTAATTTGTTGCTTTTTCATAATGGCAGGTACTATAATGAAAATTTACATATAAAAATACTGTGAACTGTTAGTAATTTGTTGCTTATTTATAATTAGAGGTCCAATAATGAATAGTTATACATTGTACATAGCATAAGTATCTAGTTTCACTGAATTAAAATGTTGTTGTTTTATGATATTGTCATTAAATATCTCTCAGTATATTTATAACTGCAACTTAATACATGTTGTCAGTGCCACATAAGTCAGGAGAATAAATACCTTTTGTTGTGCAAACATCACTTTTTTTTAATGAAATCATCAACCCCTGAAGAAAATTATTAAACTAATATTTCCCAATTGAATCTTACATTTTTACAATATTTCAATCAAACAACTTCAGTATTTTTCAATAGAGAAAAACTCTGCTTGGTCAAAGGCTTTGCCTTCATTATATTAGTTAGTTAAGTCTTTTTGTGAACTTTTATAAAGTGAAGACTATTTCCCAAGGACCACCACTGGCACCATGCTTTGCACATGTGCCACTCAGATGCTCTCCATCTTGCTTTTATAATGTCATCAACAGTGGACGTTACACCATGCAGCAGATGCCTGTTAAAATTTTAAGAATGGCAGAAATGGTGCGCAGAAACGTGCCAGGAACAACGCATCCAGTGCCAGTGAGGAGAGGGGAACAGTGGAAAATATGGCAATCAGTGAAACAAACAGGAGGTTATTTTTGTTTGCTAACAAGCTAATTAGCATTGGTAATATTTTTGAAGCAGCGCGGCTGCCATATTACCACTCTCATGAACCACTTCCTGTTGATTTGTTGCAAAGTGCCTGCATGTGCAGCTGTAAACTGCACAAATCATCACTTCAAAGGCTGTGGATAAAGGATGTAGAGTTTGTATTGAAATCTTCTTTCCATCTGCATCAGACACTCAAAACGCTTTACAAATAATGCCTCACATTCACCCCGATGTGAGGATGCTGCCATACAAGGCGCTCACTACACACCGGGAGCAAGTAGGGGAATAATGACCTTGCCCAAGAGCCCTTAGTGATTTTCTGGTCAGGCTGGGATTTGAACCGAGGATCCTCTGGTCTCAAGCTCAACGCTTAACCACTAGACCATCACCTCTCAAAGTCCAAATCAGGTGGTGCCCTGGTATCGATGTCTACTCCAGCTCTTCAGGAGAGATGTGCCAATGGCTGGAGCATTTATGTTAATGGCTTGAATGCTGCCATAACTGTTACATGACACAGTCATGAAAGTGTCATAAACATTATGTCAATGTCATAAACGTTTATGACTTCTGTCATTAAGTGTCATTAGGTTTTTGTCATGACAAGTTGACATTTTTTGGGTTGTCTTGATTATGACAACTTGACATTAATCAAAGTGACATGACCAGAAGTTGTCTTTGTCATGACAACTTGACATTAAATTTGTTTTGTGATGTCCTTATTATGACAACTTGACATTAACAAAATATACATGTACTTGTGTCTTTATGGCAAGTTGACATAATGACTATTTAGGTAGCACTTTATCATAAGTACACCTTATTTAGCCTTAATTAAGCATGAATAAATATATAATGAATTAGTAACAAATAGTTCATTAAGAATGACTCATACTTACGTAATTCACTAGTAAGTCCCTTCGGCTGCTCCCTTGTTTGCACTCGGGGTCGCCACAGCAAATCCAAGGTGGATCTGCATGTTGAATTGGCACAGGTTTTACATCAGATGCCCTTCCTGACGCAACTCCACATTACATGGAGAAATGTGGCAGGGGTGGGATTTGAACCTGGAACCTTCTGCACTGAGGATCCTCTGGTCTCAAGCTCAACGCTTAACCACTAGACCAGTGATTCTCAACTGGGGTGCCACGATCGATCATCAGGGGTGCCGTGGGCAATTATCAAATATCACCATTATCGGGTGTATGTGCTGTAATAGTGTGGCAGATGATGTAATGTTCTTTTATTCCAGTAGATGGCAGCAAAGCGCTGTACTATAGTATAATAGACATACTTGCACATAGTTTTGCGTCTCCATGGTTACGGGTTGCTGATTACAGCGTGAATCTCAGCTGCTCATGGAGCATGGCTCCTCTGGGGAAGGAGAAACCGCGTTGGCTGTGGAGGTGTGCGGGGAAGGCGGCCCGACCTCCGTTAATGTCACCGTGGTCAGACTTGGGCCTTCTTGCTCACAACTGGGTTCGCTGAAGGCAGCCTCTGCGCTCCATGAATATTAGAGTGGCAGATTATTGTGAATAAAAGTGTTGACACGTCTAAAAAAAAAACACTTGAGAATGAGATCAGAGCGCAAAATGCTTGAGGGTTTTCGAAATGCGGTGTTTTCTGTATCAATTTTCTATTGCGATAATTGGGTTTTGCGCAAAACCAGAGGTAAATAGAATTATAATATTATTTTGGTTGGTGGTGTGCTGCAGGATTTTGTAAATATAAAAAGGGTGCCGCGGCTCAAAAAAGGTTGAAAATCACTGCATTAGACCATCACCTCTCAAAGTCCAAATCAGGTGGTGCCCTGGTACCGACGTCTACTCCAGCTCTTCAGGAGAGATGTGCCAATGGCTGGAGCATTTATGTGCTATCGAGTTAACGGCTCCCATCGCAGAGCTGTCGATCACTGCATGTAGCAAATATAGGGAAGTCTTAAAAAACTACAACAGTCAGGTTAAGCTCTCTGTTTGCAATACAGTGTGCATCTGCAATAACAGAGGATCCAGAGTTAGGACAGCTGATTAAAGACTAGAAGTCTAATGGAAAGCTACTTTCTTTTAAGATAAAGTGAAATGATGGATTATATTGTTGACTGTTCATTGGTTTCAGAAAGTATTTCAGAGTTGTATTTACGATAGTAACATTTGCACTAAGATATTGTTGCCATTGAAAAGTATTTCAGAGTTATGTTTACAAGTATTTGCACTTATAAAATATTTTTGTTTATTAATATTTATGTTTATAAGTAGCCACCACAAGTTTTGCAACTGTGCGGCTAAATTTTAATGGCACATTTTTGGCACTTTATTCTTTTATAACATATGTAAGTGTGTACATATGTATATTGATTTTATTTTTGTAGAGTTTTGCAAATATTTACTTCTGTATCGACGTCTCATGGCTTTACTTATGCTGATTTTGGTCTGATTGCTATACTGAAAAGTGATTTGTGGCATTTTAGGGTTTTGTCTACTTTAATAAATACTTTATAAAACATAAATAGTCTTCACTTTAGTAGTGTTCACAAAACGTAAAGTATCACGACGTCTAAACTGACTGTCATGACACAGTTATGACACTGTAATGAAGATATTCTTTGACCTTAAGTAAAGTGGTCGCATTTTGATTTGTCGTTAACATATGAAGTATCAACTGACTGTCATGAGTCATGACACAGTTATGGCAGTGTAATGAAGATATTCAAATTGGTCTGTAACCTTGCACATGTAATTATAATAATCATTATGTCAACTTGCCATGAGCAGAAAGTCTAACTCATGGCATAATAGTGCATACTTAGTGCACTTACAAGTAGTTTGTTCATTGTTTAATAAGTATGAAAACAATAAGTAAACACATAATGAATGGGACTATTTATTAGAAGTAACACATTAATTAAATGTATTAATTACATATTAAGTAGGCTGGAGTGGTGGCTAAGTGGTTAATGGCCTTGGTGTAAGTGCGGAAAGATCCCTGGTCAAACCACACCCGACCACATTTCTCTATGTAATAAGAAATTGCGTCAAGAAGGTGTAAAACGTGCCAATTCAACATGCAGATGCACCTCGAATTTGCTGTGATGCCACCGAGTGCAAACAATGGAGTAGCCGAAGGGACTTACTATTTAATTACTTATTAAGTATGTCATTATTAATAATTTGTGATGAATTCATTACATATTTATTAATACATAATTAAGGCTAAATAAGGTGTAGTCATTATAAAGTCCTACCTAATAATCATTCTGTCAACTTGCCATAAACACAAAAATAGATGCATATTTTTTTAATGTCACGTTGTCATGATAAAGACATTTTCTGGTAATGTCACTTTGATTAATGTCAAGTTGTCATAATAAGGACATCCCAAACAAATTTAATGTCAGGTTTTCATGACAAAGACAACTTCCGGTCATGTCACTTTGATTAATGCCAAGTTGTCATAATCAAGACAACCCAAAAACTGTCAACATAACTGTCAACAGCTATGACAGTATCATTTCACTATTATAATGATACCTTCAAGTAAAGTGTTACCGCCTGTTCCTTTGAAAATTTGCCCAATTTTTTTCTACACAATGTGAATTTTGATCATTTTGGCAATGTCATATTATGAATACCCTATTTAAAGGCTAATAAATAAAATTATAGTGGTGCCAATAAAAATTATTTTTATGCCTTAAATCTTAGGTTTAGTGGCCCTGTACCTTTAAGACTCATCTTTTGGGTTAATGACAGTTGTGGTTTGAATTTTTGTTTTGGTATTTGTTGTTTATTTATTTGTTTTGTATTTTTTTGTGCCGACTACCTTATAGTTTAGTCCTGAGATTGGGTAAACGGCATTTTGTTGTTTGAACTCATGTTATACATATTGTTGTTGTTGTTGTTCTTGTTTATCCTGCTATTTTTGAGTGAGGTATTTCAGTTTGAATGTTTTTAGTAGGTAGCGCTCGGCTTCCTTAGCCGTGTATTGCTTCTTTGGTATTTGCTTTACCTTATTTGTGTTCCTTATGTTATTTTCTTGTCTTGCAATGTCTTCCTCATTCGCATTGGGGTTCACTACCAAACCTTACTGAACAGCCGTTGCGGTTCATGACAGATGGCAGCGGAATAATGTCCTCATTGTGTCCCTAGTACATGGTGGCTTATTTCTATTACATGCTACAGTAACAGTTTGGGAGACTCTACTAACCAATGTTTTTAGAAATTGTTTGTGCAATCTATTGTATGTATGTATATAATTTTATAAGAAAAAGGCAATCATCATTATTCATTTGTGGTCATTCTGTTTACTTTGTAGCATACTTGACATTCTGAGAGCTTGTGGTGTCCTTCTGGCAGCTGGCTGATAATTATAGATCATTGGCTCATGATGGTGTCCAATCTCGAGATTACACATTTGCACAACATATTAGAATTCAGCAATGACTTTTGATAAGAACAATCCTTGTATTGTCTGTCAGTCCATAAAGGTAAATTCATAAAACAATGCTGTGAAATGTCATTTCTCAAGAGAAAATAAAGGTATCGTGATAGTTTAATAGGTGGAGATAAATATTTTCACAAAGTATAATATCTTCTAACTCCAGCATGCAAACAGTCCAAAGTGATGAGATTTACAGAGACTGGATAAGTGTTATTATGGTCTGATCAAACTGATGGTCTTGATTAATAAGTTCCTCTAAATAAGTGCCCTGTTGTCTAAACTTGATGCACGGTGTTAGTTTTGAGGACCCACTTCATGCGAGATAATACCAGTGAAGTGTGCTGCCTACCCTTGCGGATGGCGAGGAGTGAACCAATCGCGCTTTGGTGCCAAACAGTGAGGAGAAGAGTCCAGGGTAACACAATCAACACAATGGCAAGAATATCTCTTCTCTTCGGCATCTCCAGGATCGGTTATGTGGCTTGGCATTACCTGTTCAAAAAAGAGGAAAAATAGAACTTGATTGACATTCTGATTGACGTAAGTCGTTAAGTGATGTCAGAGTAATTACACAATGAGAGATGCTGCAGGATATGAGCTGTCATGTTTGGAGGTGTTTTTTTTTTTTTTTTTTGAGGATTTGAAAGTAAAAAAAACATTTGCATGAATAAGGTACACTAGATTCATTAAACATACTGGAGCATTCACCCCTGGATATGTGACTGAATCTCAATTACTTGAAAATGGGAAATGCATTCACAGCACCTTAATTATCTTTAACTGTCACAGAAATGGCATATTAGGCACTGGAGGACACCCACATTCAAGGAACAAAATGGCATTGAGAAGAGAACTATAGAGACATAGAAATCGATTAATAGTCTGCTCAATGCAGTAAAAAAAAGTTCCACGGCAGAAGCAGTGCTATTACAGTCTCGACAGTAATACAGTACCACCTGCTGTTGTACATACTTGGAGAAATGCAAAAATAAAAGATGTTTCATTTCAAATGCTTGTCTATAAAGTCAATGAACGTAAAGTCAGGAGCACTGAAGGAGGAATGATATGTCATGGCCTAAATTAAGGAGTCCAAGATTTATAAGCATGTTTGGAGGAATATGACAACGGCGATGACATCACTACATTGAGCTGGTCCTCATATCTTTGACGATCATCGGGCTCCAGGGATAAAATACATTTAGCAGTCATTTCAAGTGAATATGCAGAAATATCTTCAAACAGCAAAGCGTGCTGCCGACTGACACCTACAACCAGTGTTGCCACAGTTACTTGAAAAAGTAATCCAATTACTGATTACTGATTACTCCTTGAAAAAGTAACTTAGTTACTTTACTGATTACTCAATTGTAAAAGTAACTAAGTTAGATTACTAGTTACTTTTTAGTTACTTTTCCCAGCTGCCGACAACAACCCTCTGCCACCTCAACATGACAATGATACCTGTTTTGCCAAAACTTACTTTATAGTCACCCTTTCTTGACTTCAATGAAAATAAATACTTGTTTTATAAAAAGTAAAATAAAGACCTCTTTCTTGACCTCATATTTAACTGTTGACAGCACTGTAACAGTAAAACTTGCTATTTCGAACCTACATTGTTTATAAATGTAACTATTAAATTCATTCTAGCATTTTTCTAACATTTAAATTCTCTCTAAATATTTTACTTGTCGAAATTAATATTACTTTAAGTAGTATTAGTAGTTGTAGTAAAAAAAGGCTTCAAAACTGGACCTTTAATCTAGGGGTGTTGTGAGGGGGGCACATCCCTCCCCCCACGCCCCCATTCCATCTGGATTCGCCCCTGCTTTGGCGTTTGAGCACAAAGAATGGATAACATTTATTTATGCAGAAAACGTGACCAGATTTACAGGTAAGAAAGTTTTATTGTGTTTTCACATCATGTGGTCCTCAGAAAGAGATTTTAGGTGCATTTGAGTGGAAAATAGTGTTAGTTGTTGACGTTTCGCGGAGTATCAGCTGTTTTAACGTGCAGATATGGAGCGGCTCAGCTCAGCTCTAAATAAAGGAGGAAAAAAGTATAAAAATGTCTTTGTAAAGCTCAGTGCAGGTATGCTGATCACCGTGCTTTAAGAGGAGAGGACGAGTCGAGCAGCTGCAAAAAACCATGGATGAAAAGCTCACAGCTCACTTAAAGTGGGCAGTTCAGTCGAACCCCGACCTCCTGCCCACAGACCAAGTTTAATGCTGCTATCGACCCACAATGAAAAATAATAGTAACGCACAGTGACATGGAGAAGTAACTTTAATCTGATTACTGATTTGGAAAGATTAACACTTTAGATTACTCGTTACTAAAAAAAAGTGGTCAGATTAGAGTAACGCGTTACCGGCATCAGTGCCTACAACTGACAAAATGAATGCTGCATTTACACATAGGTTCAATGTGTTACGAACGTCATATTTCCGTCATTTGTGACATTCGTAATGTGAATGTCACTCATGGGCCTCTAGAAGCCTTTTCCTTTTTCTCCCCTTTTGGGTACCCCTGACTGCCACCACAGATATTTTACTGACCAGACAGTGCAAACCATGAAGAACAAAATACAAACAATAGAAATCAATCACGGTGTGGGACAGGAGGTTGTTATACTGTATACATGAGAGAGAATAATACCCCACCTCTTGTCAAAAGTTTGATGGATGACGTCACAGCCAATCAGAATCGACTACGTCACTGCTTATTTGTGGTCGCTGCTTATTTGAGAGGGGATGTTTTAGCAGATCCTCAGACAATCCGTGCTGAGAACAAAAAACATTTTCAGATTACATGGACCAGTTATGCCGGCTCTCTGTATAAAGTGACCTTAGATAGATATCCTGTTGGGATACCCACTATGGCCAGGATGACCTTGGAACGCATCGACGGTAATCAGCGGGCCATCGTAGAAGCCCCGGTACTGACGTGGGAAAAAATGTTTTCGGCATATGAGGACAGAATCAGCGGGCTTTTTAGGCACTGACTGGAATATAAAGACATTATCGGAGTCAGAAGAAACCTGACCCCTTTCTTTTGTTAAGGGGAATCTGGCCACTCCCACCCCGCCCGACTATATATATTCATCAGCGGCCAGGATGTGCTACCATTCGACAACCGACATCATGACTCAAGCTTTCACATCAGCTCACATTCCTCCAGCTTCACCCCCACCAGATGAGGACGTTGATCATTAGGGTTATTACACCGGCTACGAGGAAGAAGGCTGCTCACAGGACCTCTTCATCTCACCGCTTGAATCCTGGGCGGGTTACCACGAGCTTTCCTCGGCTGAAGCATCGGTGATGTGGTCACCATCTGTAGTTTTAGACGATGGACCAGGATCACCCCCCAGTATTTATGTCGGGGGTCAGCTTGCGGCTCCGGTTTAAGTCTAGGGTGAAACATCCCTCCCACCCCACCTGATACAAGAAGCACTGTGTGGCGAGACGTGCCTCACACCAGTCATCGGTGACCAGCCAAACGTACTTCTCTCCGACGAATTTTTGAAAACAATGAAACTGGCCGTCATCCATCTGCTGGCTGGAGTGATTGCAAATTGTAGAAAGGGACTCTGTTACAGCTGACAGGTCGAGCATCCAAGCACAAATGCCTCGAAGAGGCATCTGAATTCTTTTACCCCATCAATTTCCATCGTCTGATAAAAAGCCTCTGGACGGAACGGTTTATTCCTGCAGTGCTCAAATTGCTGGCGAGCCATTACATATTTCCCTCACAGGCGAGAGTCCAGGGTGTGGCTGAAAACATCTTGAACGAACTGAAACACTGTGATAATTTTGGTGGAGTGCTGAACCAGATATCCAGCTGTTTGGAGCATGAAAATCCCACTCACATTCGTGAAATGGAGGATGTCTGGCACGGCCTGATCTGATCGTTACCTGCAGAGCTTTTTGTTTATATATATATATATATATATATATATATATAATCTGTGTCAATGTTCAATTTAGCATGGGAAATTATCTGATTAATCTGTGTCGAGGTGTAAGGGATCGTTATGTCATTCGTGAACTGCCGCATCTTTTAAATCAGGCTGTCACATGCAGACTGAACAATATTACAATGTCTTCTGTATTGGAAAGGGTGCTGGACTCTGTTAAAAATCAGGCCACTCCAGAGTTTTGGGAGGAAAACGTGCTAAGAACCGTTACGATGGGACCTGATTATTCAAAACCTTATAAGTAAGAAGAAGAATTTTAAATTCTATTCTAGAATTAACAGGAAGCCAATGAAGAGAGGCCAATATGGGTGAAATATGCTCTCTCCTTCTAGTCCCCGTCAGTACTCTAGCTGCAGCATTTTGAATTAACTGAAGTCTTTTCAGGGAACTTTTAGGACAACCTGATAATAATGAATTACAGTAGTCCAGCCTAGAGGAAATAAATGCATGAATTAGTTTTTCAGCATCACTCTGAGACAAGACCTTTCTAATTTTAGAGATATTGCGCAAATGTAAAAAAGCAGTCCTACATATTTGCTTAATATGCGCATTGAAGGACATATCCTGATCAAAAATGACTCCAAGATTTCTCACAGTATTACTAGAGGTCAGGGTAATGCCATCCAGAGTAAGGACCTGGTTAGACACCATGTTTCTAAGATTTGTGGGGCCAAGTACAATAACTTCAGTTTTATCTGAATTTAAAAGCAGGAAATTAGAGGTCATCCATGTCTTTATGTGTGTAAGACATTCCTGCAGTTTAACTAATCAGTGTGTGTCCTCTGGCTTCATGGATAGATAAAGCTGGGTATCATCTGTGTAACAATGAAAATTTAAGCAATGCTTTCTAATAATACTGCCTAAGGGAAGCATGTATAAAGTGAATAAAATTGGTCCTAGCACAGAACCTTGTGGAACTCCATAATTAACCTTAGTCTGTGAAGAAGACTCCCCATTTACATGAACAAATTGTAATCTATTAGATAAATATGATTCAAACCACCGCAGTGCAGTGCCTTTAATACCTATGGCATGCTCTAATCTCTGTAATAAAATTTTATGGTCAACAGTATCAAAAACAGCACTGAGGTCTCACAGAACAAGCACAGAAATGAGTCCACTGTCTGAGGCCATAAGAAGATCATTTGTAACCTTCACTAATGCTGTTTCTGTACTATGATGAATTCTAAAACCTGACTGAAACTCTTCAAATAGACCATTCCTCTGCGGATGATCAGTTAGCTGTTTTACAACTACCCTTTCAAGAATTTTTGAGAGAAAAGGAAGGTTGGAGATTGGCCTATAATTAGCTAAGATAGCTGGGTCAAGCGATGGCTTTTTAAGTAATGGTTTAATTACTGCCACCTTAAAAGCCTGTGGTACATAGCCAACTAATAAAGATAGATTGATCATATTTAAGATCGAAGCATTAATTAATGGTAGGGATTCCACCGTTCTCTCTCTGCCAGACTATGCTAAACCTTTCACCCTTATGGTGGATTCTTTAAATGGTTTTATGTCTGCCATTCTGCTACAACCACATGGAGGCAAGTACAAACCTGTGGGCTATTATTCCAGCCATTTGGACCCTGTAGCCCGAGCTTTGCCTGCATGTGTACAAGCCATCTGTGCTGCTGCCATGGCAGTTACAGTAACTGCAGACATTGTGTTGTTCCACCCACTCATTCTCAAAGTCTCACATGTAGTTAGCGTTCTGCTACTGCAATCTAAATTAACCTTTTTGAGCCCAGCCAGACAAATAAGTTACACAGCCACCTTGCTTTCACAACCCCATATCACAACTGAAAGATGTTCTACTTTGAACCCAGCCAGCTTGTTGCCAACAGCTGACTGTGGCGAACCACAGACTGTGTGGCTGAAACCACTCAATTGCAACTTCCCCGACCAGATCTTACTGATGTCCCTCTGCAAGAAGGTGAAACATTTTTTGTTGATGGCTCTTGTTTCAAAGATGAAAAAGGAGAAACAAAAATAGGATATGCTGTCATGAAATTGCCTGACCACATTGTTGAAGCACGTCAGCTGCTGTCACACATATCTGCACAAGCTGCAGAACTGATTGCACTTACAAGAGTCTGCACACTTGCACAAGGACAACCAGTCACTATCTACACTGATAGTCAGTATGCCTTCTCTGCTGTACATTTCTTTGCTAAGCAATGGGAACGCCGTGGCATGGTTACCTCCACAGGCAAGCTCGTCACACATGCCAAACTTTTAACTGATTTACTGCATGCTATCACTCTACCTTCTGCTCTTGCACTTTGCAAATGTGCAGCACACACCAAGGGTACTGATTATGTCTCCAGTGGCAACCGCTTAGCTGACTTTGTTGCAAAAGAAGCTGCTACTGGCCATCATGGTGTTTCTAACATCTACTCTAGTACCCTAACACCCACACCATTCATTGACCTTGATGTACTCAAATCGGACCAACATGATGCCTCACACAATGAAAAACATTCATGGTTGACAAAAGGTGCTCTCCTTCATGATGATTTGTACATTTACCAGGACAAACCTATCCTGCCAAAATCCTTGTTTGATACTGCTGCTATGGTTACACATGGGCAGTGCCATGTGTCAACAGTAGGGATGGTATCCCAACTAAATCGCGTTTTTTCAACTTTTGGATTCAACATTTATACACAAACATACTGCAAGAAATGTTTGATCTGCATAAAAAACAACCCACAAGGCAACCTGAGACCAAAATGGGGCCGTTTTCCTATGCCTCAATACCCATTCCAGGTAGTACACATGGACTTCATTGAGTTGAATCAGAGTGGTCCATACAAATACTGCCTGGTTTTGATTGATGCATTCTCCAAATGGGTTGAAATTGTTCTTGCAAAACATGCAGATGCCCTGACAGTTGCAAAGGCACTGTGTAAAGTGATTATTCATGCATATGGAATACCTGAAAAAATTTACAGCGACAATGGAGCACACTTTGTCAACACCATTATACAACACCTGACACAAACATTGGGCATTCAGTTAAAACATCATTGTGCATATCACCCACAAAGTGCAGGACTCGTAGTATGAACTAATGGGACTATTAAGTCCAGGCTCAGGAAAACCATGGCCGAAACCAGACAATCCTGGCCTGAATGACTGGACCTTGTAAAATTATATATGCACATCACACCCATGCCACAAGGGCCGTCACCTTTTGAGATTTTGCATGGTAGACCTTATCGCCTCCTACTCTTTGGATCAGATTTACAAAAGGCAGATGACGAATTGACCTTAGCAGATTTTATGAAAAAGATACTTCAGGAAAAGGATGTGTTAAAAGCACAGTTACTGCCAACTGATTCTCTGTCTCCACAGGATACCAAAACGGTGAAGCCAGGAGACTACGTGTTTATCAAGGTCATAAAAAGGAAAAACTGGTCCAGCCCATGGTGGGAAGGCCCGTTCCAAGTGTTGCTGACCACACCAACAGCCATGAAGATTGCTGAAAGACCGTCATGGATACATCTAAGTCATTGTAAGCTGCAGTGTGTGCCTATAACCACAAACGAGTAAAGGGGAAGTCTGACTACAAAGGGGATTCACCATATAGTGGTGTCTCGTCTCAACATCAGTGAAGCAGGGAGATCCTTAAGCCCCGTTTACACATAGACAGTAAGAGCTCCCGGAAGCATCCTGGAAGAGTTTTTGGCTCCTCCGGGCCGTCTTAGGGATCAAACGCCGTTGTTAACGCCGGTGCTAGGGAGCGTGGCTTAGTTCCGGCTTCACCGGGAATCGTTGAAAAAATTATTCAACATGTCGATTAATTCCGGGAGCGCTCGCGGAGAATTTGCGTGACGACAGAGACAATGTGAACAACGGCGTTTGATACTTTTTAATCGCCGTTTCATCCTGTCCCTTCCTGTAGTGCTGCAGTTTACACTGCTGTTATTCGGTGGCCGGCGCTGTATCCCTAATCAACGGCATATAAAATGGAGATAGAGCCCACATCGGCGTACACAACAGCGTTTTAACCGGCAACAGAGGCAGACAAAACGGTGGCGCTAGTGGACAGTACGCCATTCTAAACACCACCTCCCAGTTAAAATGGCGTTCCAAATGGCCAATAGGCGGCGGTCAGTATAAAAACGGTAGCGCGCTGCATGCAGGCCTCTCACTTGCATCCAGCTCCAGATATTTTTGCAGATAAGCTCCAGTATGCCTCCTAAAAGAAAGTTGGCAGCGGCAAGGACTTAAAGAAGGAAACCAAGAGGTCTGGTTCAGAAGCAGAGGGGAGGCCTGTGGTGGAGACGGAGCAACACGTTGAGGAGGGGGAAAGGAAGGAGAAGAAAAGGCTGAGAATGATCTCCCTCCCCCTGCAGTGACAGAGGCATGTATTCCTGCTGCTTCAGCCTATTATACTCTTGGGGCTGTGCCTATATGCAAATGATCCTGTAGTAATGCAGGATTTGCCTGGATAAAAACCTGGGTATTAACCAGCGGTACACAGGGCATTATCGGTGGCAGCAGAACACCGCCGTTCTCACCCTCGTCTTAACCTGCGATTGTAAGGGATAGAACTGGGTATTAACCCCTGTTGCCTGACGTGTGCCGGATGCTACGGCATCAAAACACCGCTTTATTTTATCCGCCTATTTGCGGATAGTATGGCGTCAAAACACCGGCGAAATGCTCCACCCCTTTCCACTACGAAAACAGCCGGAACTACCGCGAACTTCAGTCTACGTACTACCCGACGACAAAACCGTCTATGTGTAAATGGGGCTTTACTCACTTAGAGTGGTTTATAGGTGACGCTGTGGCCTAGCACCAATGGCTGATCCGCAGAATATGCCCAACCCACGTGCCAGGCGCCATGGCTGTGGGCGAGTCTGGTAGACAGTCTGGTGTGTTGTGATCTTAGCATGTTTTTGTCTACTGGGATACCTATTGTGGCAGACGTGGGAACAACCTCCCCCGTCTAATACTGCTCTTGATGAATCAACCCCTGTTCAACCTCTCACCCGAAGAGAAAAAGGATACATCAACCACCCTGACGAACCACAACACCCTTACCATACCAACATGTGGTGGCGCTACGTGAATTACACTTCACATCTGGTGAACCGTACCAACTGTTATGTCTGTACACATATGCCTGTTTCCACCACACATAATGGTCTACATGCTACTCCAACATCTCAAGTTAATACTGATTGTTTGATGGGCCTGTCAACCTACCCAGGAAATTATTCTGTACCTCTGAACAAAACCACTGCGTCTCCCTTGGAGGGAAAGAACTGTACCGGTTCCGGTTTACCTCCTATGTTATCATGGCCCCAGGTGCAGGACCCCCTACTGATAACTGATTGAACGCCTTATCATAGCTTTGATTATTGCGTAATTGGGAATGGCTCAAACCTGCTTGGGTGGCTTCCACCTCACTCCTGCAATTTAACCTACACCTTCTGCGATTAGGTAAACCGAACAGCAAAAAATGAATGCAACAGAAATAAAACCTGTAAACAGGATAAGACCCAATGGAACAAGACTCACCTCCTCAGGGATGCAGACCATTTCTGGTGTAACAACACCCAGACCCCTTACGTTAAGTGCTGTTACTGTGCAGCCATAGCGCCAACTCAGAAGGGCACTAGAGTCCTCACTGATTACTATTGGCTATGGGGGACCAACGTTTATGGTCACCTTCCTCTCAATTGGGGTGGAAGATGTGGAATGATTAATTTACATGAACCAGTAGTACATATTCCTAAAGAACAATGGTCCAAAGCCACCGTCAAGTTCCGTGAACCACATAATGTTCGCATTAAACGAGAACTGTCTGATACCAGCCATATTCCTAGTGATAAAAGAATATTCAATCAGGGATGGAGGTCACTATTCGGCATGCTTCCGCATGTTGGGGTCAACCTCGTAGCTCTAGAAGTTGAGTTCACCCGCTGGACGTTTCTGCAATTCATGAACTCCACACTCGTGATGGCCAACGCAACCGCCGAAGAAATTAGGGCCCTGCGACTAATGGTACTACAAAACCGTATGGTTCTTGATCAGCTGACCGCACCCTCTGGTGGAGTGTGTGCTTTGGTGGGCACAGCGTGCTGCACCTTTATCCCAGACAACACAGCTGATGGAGGTGCCATCACCCGAGCCCTACAAGAGATGACAGAGGTCTGTGACTCTGACCAAACAACAATGTCATTGCCTAGCTGGAGTTTGTGGTCATGGTTTACATCAGGAAGTTGGTGGCAGTTTCTACTACAAGCTTTGACCCCTCTATTGATCATTGTAGCAGTTTTTGCACTCTTACTTTGCTGCATAGTGCCTTGCCTCCATTCCATGATTGTAAAATTAGTCTCCAGCGCCTTTGTCCAATGTAATGTTATACAGCGAGACCTCCATCGAGAAACTACCCATTTCCAACCATTGTCAACCGATGATTTTGAGCAGAAACCAGAATATGATGTCCGCCAATCGCCATATGCCAGTGCCCAGCCGTATTAACCACCTGATTACGAGGTTGATATTCCTGAGGTTCTGACACCGCCCTGTAAACAATAAAAGACACCATATAATGATTTTAAATCTTTATCATTGGTTCACTGTCATTTTGTCTTCCTGTTTTTGGTTACTATATTCATCTCCGCATTCGTCTATGATGTTACAGCTGAAAATGTTCTTAACAAGTGGTTGTGATTAATGTATGTGGTTGAGATGTAATAAACGATAAACAGGAGGGATAAATATGTTAGATAAAATGTACTGTACAAACATGATTCATTTATTATCTTATTATTACATCTGCTCTTTTAAATTCTGCAAACTGTTTCTCTCAGATATTCCCAGATAGATAGCACAGCTGCAGGAGCCAAGTCAGCCTGTTTACAGTTTGACATTTAGCAAGCTTCAGCAAAACCGCTCACTCTGTACCTAAGATTGGAATGATTCAGTTGATTGCAAACGTATCTGCACATGACTAATAGCACATGTTGTAACCGTGGACTCATGTAGCCACCCTTACCTTTGTTTTTTACATGCAATAAAAGAGCCTCACGGAGGATGTCACAGTTGGAGAACTGCACAAGCTGCCAGCCTCTGCTGTGTCTCCCCTTTGCAAAGCTCACTAAAGACATCTCAACTCTCTGAGTTCTTTCTTGTATGTCTAGGTGAGGTCAAACCTGACAAACTTCTTTTTCTGTTTTTTTTTTTAAATGAATGATGAAAAACGTGTAAAACAATAATTTCTCTGTTTTTTGAGTTGCGTGTGTTTGTAATAAAATGATATATATATATATATATATATATATATATATATATATATATATATATACGAGGTCTATTAGAAAAGTATCCGACCTTATTATTTTTTCAAAAACCATATGGATTTGAATCACGTGTGATTACATCAGACATGCTTGAACCCTCGTGGGCATGCGAGAGTTTTTTCACGCCTGTCGGTTACGTCATTCCCCTGTGGGCAGGCTTTGAGTGAGGAGTCGTCCACCCGCTCGTCGATTTTTTTCATTGTTTAGGAATGGCTCAGAGACTGTTGCTTTGTTTGATAAAAAATTTTTCAAAAATGTAAGGCACAACTGAGTGGACACCATTCAATAAATTCAGCTGGTTTTCGGTAAAAATTTTAACGGCTGATGAGAGATTTTGGTCTGGTAGTGTCGCTTTAAGGACGGTCCGCGGCGCCTGACGGCGATCTGTGCTTCGAGGCGGCAGCGTCTCGCCGTTTCAAGTTGAAAACTTCCACATTTCAGGCTCTGTTGATGCAGTAAGTCGTCAGAGAACAGAGAACTTTCAGAAGAAGTCGGCATGAGGAGTTTATTCGGACATTCCATTGTTAACGGTCATTTTGTAATGAAAGAACGTGCGGGCAGAGTCGCATGTCGGGCTGGACCCGACCACGGGGGGTCGCGGCAGGAAAGACACCTCCGTTGGAAATCTTAACGGGCAAGTTGGAACATGCCCAAGCTGTTAAACAATTTCTCAGTTACTCACTTGTTGAAAGCCATTAAAAGCCGCCTGAATTCTACAAATGGTTTTCAACACGGAGGTGTTTTTCCTGTCGCGGCGCACACAGATTTGCCGAGTTGTCACGGAAACGACTCGGCGAATTTGCGTGCACGTCTTTCATTAAAAAAATGTCCTTAAACAGTGGAATGTCCGCATAAATTCCTCATGCCGGCCTCTTCTGAATCTTCTCTGTTCTCTCACGATGTCCTGGGTGAATTAAGCCTTAAATTAGGATGTTTTAAGCTCGAAACAGGCCGACGACAGCGCCTGGAAGCGCTGCAGGACGTCCCGCTCCGTGGGAAGTCCTTACACCGACAGAAACACCCCATAATCTCTCATCAGCCGTTAAACTTTTCACAGAAAACCATCTTAATTTCTCGAATAGTGTCCACTCGGATATTCCTCACAGGTCCAGAAAAAATTTTGATAAAGCAACGCGCGCCGTCTCGAGCAGCGTGTGAAACAAAGGAATTCAGCCGAGAGGGCGGGACCACATCTCACTCAAGGCCTGCCCACAGGGAAATGACGTCACCGACACGCGTGAAAAAACTCACGCATGCGCACGAGGGTTCAAGCATGATTGGTGTAATCGCATGTCATTCAAATCCATATAGTTAAAAAAAAAAAAAATAAAAGGGTCGGTTTATTATCTAAGAGACCTCATATATATATATATATATATATATATATATATATATATATATATATATATATATATATATATATATATATATATATATAAACTAGGATTGCCTGTTTTTTTGTCATTCACATACTTGATCCCTTACATGATGGCTGAAGAAAGATTGATGAGAAGTGTGTATTATGACCCCTCAAATCCTAGAAGCTTTGGCGGTGTGGAACGCTTACAGAAGGTTATCAAAGCTGAATCCGGGGTTAAACCCACCAGGAAAGATGTGGAGTATTTCTTGTCTGGGGAAGATGCTTACACTTTACATAAACCCGCAAGGATGAATTTTATCAGAAATAGGGTGTTTGTTACAGCCCCTATGAAACAATTCCAGGCTGATCTCTGAGATATGCAAGCTTTATCAGCTCATAACGACGACTATAAGTATCTCTTAACAGTCATAGACATATTTTCAAAAAAAGCATATGCCAGGCTTCTCAAAATGAAAACAGGTCGTGAGGTCTCAAACGCTTTTGCCACCGTTATACAAGAAATTGGAGTCCCACAGAAGTTGCAGACTGATGCTGGGAACAAATTTTTCAACAAGGTTTTTTCAGCCTTCATGAAAAAAAACAGCATAAAACATTTTTCAGCTGCCAGCGATCTGATGGCCTCAGTCGTTGAACGCTTTAATCGGACACTAAAAACCAAGATGTGGAGGTTTTTCACTGCAAACAATACACGTCGTTACATTGACGTGCTGCAGGATATGCTTATAGCCTATAATGCGTCTTATCATAAAAGCATTAAGATGAGTCCGAATGAGGTTAATGCTCAAAATGTCGATCAAGTGTTTCAAAATTTGTATGGGACTTTTCCCCTACGCACAAGGCCTATGAAGTTTAAATATAAGGTTAGTAATATAGTCAGGATTTCCAAGCTCTGGGGAGTTTTTGATAAAAAAAATATCAAGAGTTTTCCAGATGAAATGTTCACAGTGTCAGAATGTATTCCACGTTTCCCACCTGTGTATAAATTAACAGACTGCGACGGCGAGATCACTGAAGGTTCATTTTATGAACCAGAATTGCAGAAGGTTAAAATATCAAAAGTCAAACTTTATCAGGTTCAAGAAATTAGTCATGAACGTTTTACCAAGGGGAAGAAATTTGTATTTGTCAGGTGGAAGAACTGGCCTGAAAAATTTAACTCCTGGGTTCCTGCAGACCAACTGATGGCCATATAAATGTGACGACATCTGTCTTCAACCGGCATATGAAAAATGGATCGGGACCTGAGACAAGGATTTTATGTGACTCTGCCTTCAAACGCCAGCCTAAAAGTATTCCTGGATAACACGATTTCATGCTACCAGGTGGACTTGACTCGACACCTGGATTTAGAGGGAGAGTGGGTTGTGGCGCTGACAGAGATTTCTTATCCTCACACTTGGTTAAATATTCCGGAAAAGCATTGCTCTACATTTCAGGTGAAAAAAATTACAGGTCCTCCGCCCAAGAACAAAATCTCTGTTCACTCAACTTCTTTTGAGGCAGGATATTATGACAACTTTGACCTTATTGCAACGCAGATAAACTCTCGTTTGAAGAATATAGATCCATTGATCTCTTTAAAATATGACAATACAAGGTCTGTTAGAAAACTATCCGACCTTTTTATTTTTTTAAAAAACTATATGGATTTGAATCATGTGCGCTTGCATCAGCCAAGCTTGAACCTTCGTGCACATGCGTGAGTTTTTTTTCACACCTGTCGGTTGCATCATTCGCCTGTGGGCAGGCTTTGAGTGAGCACTGGTCCACCCCCCTCATCGGATTTTCATTGTCAGGGAAATGGCTGAGCAATTGGAGCAGCGCTGAATCAAATTTTTCCAGAAACTGTGAGAGACAGCCAGTTGGAAACCATTCGGAAGATTCAGACGGCTTTCGGTGAAGATACACTGGGCGTCACACAGATTAAGGACCATTTCAACCGGATTAAAGATGGCCCACAGTGACGGAGGGCATGCTGCGCTCCGAGTGGCCATCGACAGCCTGAAACGACCTGATCATTTCCAAAGTGAAGGCTGTTTTGATCCGTGACGTTGTCTGACTACCAGATAAATCACAGAAGAGGTGTACATCAGCACTTTTGCGGCACATTCCACTGTTACAGGAGATTTTGTAATGAAAGACGTGCGGAGGAATTTGCGCGTCGGTACGGAGCCACGTAATGGCGCACAACAAAAAGCACGTCCGTGTTGGAAACTATTCGGAAGATTCAGACGGCTTTCGGTGGCTTTTCGGTCAAGTGAGTATCCGAGAAATTGTGTAACAGCTGGGCATGTCACAACTTGTCCTGTGAGACTTCCAACACGGACCCAGCGACACAACTCTCGATAGAGGACAGTCAATATGTGGAAGTAACCCCGATATCGGCGCTGACTGACACCGGACCGATCAAATTTTTTATCCCCGGAGACGGAGAAAGATACCTGGATTTAAATAACATGCTGATTCATCTCCAGGTGAAAATTACAAATGCTGACGGGAGTAATTTGGCTGCTGACGCCAGCGTGGGGCTAATAAATTACCCCCTGAACACAATTTTTTCACAGGTCAATGTCACTCTGGGTGACAGGTTAATTTCACAGTCCAGCGCCACACATCCTTACAGGGCTATGATTGAAACATTACTGAACTTCTCAGCCGAATCACTCAAATCTCAGTTCACAGCAGGCCTTTTTTTCAAAGACATGGCAGGCGAGCTGGATTCAACCGTGACGGCTGATGATGGGCCCAACGCAGGTCTGGTGAGCAGAGCGTGCCTCACCGCTCGGTCGAGAGAAATCCACCTGCTTGGTCCGTTACACGTAGACATCTTTTTCTGTGAGAGGTCATTGTTAAATAATGTTGACCTTAGAGTTAAGCTGATTCGCGCAGGTGACGCTTTCAGTCTGATATGTGCTGATAACAACACTTTTAAGTTAAACATCCTGGGAGCGTCTCTTTTTGTTAAAAAAGTCTCAGTCTCCCCAGCAGTTCATCTCGGCCACAATGCGGCGTTATTGAAGGGGAACGCCCTGTATCCGTTATCACGGATTAATGTGAAAACCTATGTTATCCCTCACAATTCCAGAACTTGCAATCAGGAAAATCTGTTTCTGGGGGTCATGCCAAAATACGTTGTCCTGGGTATGGTGAACCACAATGCTTCCAGCGGAAAAAGGGATTTATCCCCGTTTAACTTCCAAAACTACGATGTGGAATATCTGGCTCTAAGCCAAAATGGGAGACAGGCGCCTTCTCAACCCTTCCAACCGCAATTTAACAGCGGGATCTCTGTCAGAGAGTTTTATAATTTGTACACAGCCACAGGAAGAGATTTGAAGCATCTTCCTCTCTGTATAACTCGTGACAATTTCCCACTGGGATATGCCTTGTACGCCTTTAACCTGAGTCCGGAGGAGGATACGGGGGCATTGTCACCAGTTTCTACTGGCAGTCTAAGGCTGGAAATGCATTTCAGAGTGCGACCCCGCATACGATAACGCTAGTGGTCTACACGTGCTGCGACTCCATTCTGGAAATTAACTCCAAACGGCAAGTGTTGGTCGATTTTTACTGAATCATGAAGACCCTTGAGTTGGAGGCCGTGATGAGGCGTTTAGCAGGAAACATTTTCGGAGGAATGTGGGCCTGTGATGAATTAGATCGCGTCAAAGTGAAACCGCCTGTTTTTTTTCATAGTAAATACCCACCCAAGGCATTTACCGGGTGAATACTGGCTGGCGATCACTGTTGAAAAAGATGGTGGAGCTACGTTTTTTGATTCCTTCGGATTTAGCCCGGACTTCAACCTGTACCCCACAGGTATCCCACAGTATTTGGAAAATCAACGCGGGATTACAAAGATTTTCTATCATAATAGCCAGCTACAACATGAAATGTCAGATGTGTGTGGGCAACACTGTGTCTTTTATTTATCTAAAAGAGCCTGCGGGTTGTCCTACAAAGATGTACTGTCTTTATACACCCGCAACACTGTTAAGAACGACGATATGGTTTTTGAATTTGTGAAGGAATATCAGCAATGTACCAGAACAGGCTGTAAGAGCTTGTGTAACCAGTGTTCATGTTGTTTTCATGCGTTTAAAGCCTGTTACAATTTACACTGAATGAAATCACTATAGACTTTTACTTTTGTAAAGATTTTTATTGTGGTGATAAACATGTTGTATAACAACAAATTATATATTAAATAAATGATTAGTACAATAACAAGGTCTGCTTCTTTTATTTGAAAACTCTGTGATCTTCTTTCATCCTGGAAGTGTCACTTGCTCTGATGCCTGGGTATCTCTGACCATGTTGCTGATCCGGTTAGCCTCAGAAAGCAGTGTTTATGTGGAAAATTCTTCACAAATGATCGGCTTCACCTTTCTTTTCTTCTTGCTGGGTGATTTGGTTGCGAGTGGTGACTCATCCGGCGATATACTTTGGCTTTTTTTAAATTTCTGCAGTTCTTCGCGGGCAGCAGGGTTTGAAATGCAGGTCACAGGAATATTATATTCATTCAAAACAGTAAGAAAACGGCCCCAGCCTGTTGGAGGGTTGGATTTTTTGAAGGAAGAGCTGAGATATTTCATGAGACCGATTGCATGGGAACCCTTAACAGCCCACCCGTTACAAATAAATTCACCCAATGCGGTCCAAGTAGCATTACCTGTGGAAATCTTCCTCATAATATACTCTGCGTTCTTACGATCTCTCGAGGGCAGGTTCTCTGTCACCTCCCTCACGGTACCCGTGAACTCCTCCTCTTTCGGTGTAATAACAGGCTCCTTTTCAGAGGGTGAAACACGTGCCCGCTTTTCATTCTCCCCCTGCCTGATAAGCATTAAATAACGCTGCAGGAGAGCCTCGTATTTTTTAATTTTCTCATAAGGACTCTGTCCATCCTCGGCTATAACTGCCCTCATTTTAAAATCCTAATCATTTTCAGCGGACTGTCTGATGTCTGCACCACCATGATTCAACCGTTGCATATTTGATGTCATCTGTTCAAGTTGCTGGGGCGTTAACAGAAACATCTTCTGAGTCGATTTTGACGTCATTTATCCTCGTATGAGTTAAGTAATAATCGGCAGTGCAGCAGCCAGTAGTGGCAACAAGAATCCTCCAGTCTGTATAGGACTCCTGCGTTTACTCTTTAAGCTGGTCTTTTTAGCTGCAAAAAGCCATAAAGCTTTTCTCCTCCTTTTCAGGGTGCTGAATTGTCTCCTGTTCAGGACGATATTACCCTTTAAAATATTCAGAGCAATCTCAGATAAGGCACGCAGAAGGTCGGGAGCCGCCGTTCTCAAAATGTCTTGACGCTGATGTGGGCTGGCTTTGATTAGTGTTAAGAATGTCGGCGTTCCTTTTTAAAAGTGAGCTCATGGTCTCCTGCTGGATTTTGCAATATAAACAGCCGGCAACTGATTTTGCAACAACACTGTTCTCAGTCTAAACCAATCTGGGCAGTTTTGTGTACAGTCCAGGAATAAATATCCATATGGTTCGCTGTTTGCGTCTTCTAAGCTGTCCAAAAAATATTGTTTTTCGGAGGGGAACATTTGTTGAGCTAAAATATTCATCTGCAGCTTATCATGTGGGTTTTTAAAGAACACCATATAGCTTGTGTTGAGACTGATTGTTCTGCTGTATTTCCCCTGATGAAACACATTCTGAGTTATTAAAATTATCGACATATTCCTATGGTGTCTGTACTGTGTAAATACTCTCACAACTCGGGGGTCATCAGCTGCCTGAAAAATGAGATTGTCCAATATTATCAGGTGAGACTGAACAGAAGGAAAAAGGCTTTTGTCTTCGAAAGAATCAGGCACACCTTGCACAAATTTAATGTTTTTATTCTTCACCCTCAGTTCAGAGTACATGGGTTGGAATGAGGTGTAAATCCATACAATATTTTCCTGCACATCTTTCATTACATGATCACAGTTCTCCAATAATGATTTAACAAAAACAGTTTTTCCTGATCCACTTGGTCCTATTACGAGGCATGAGAAAGGTGTATGCAATCTCGGGTCAAACAAGATAGGCTCTCCAAAATCAGACATGCTTTCAGTATCCAAAGGGTTCAGTCAGACCATCAGGCAAAAGACATCGTTTGTCATACATGACTCGGAAGGTTTTCTGTCAGCTTGAAGCCGTTTTTATGACGTTTGATACCCTGCTGTGGCGCTTTGATCATGGACCCGTTGTCAAAGTTTATTTTTTGACAGCTAGCATGAGTTTGTGTGCGCATAACAGTTTTTCCACTCAAGGTTTTATATGCGTAACTTTTCGGTCCTGCCGCCGCAAATTCAACAATAGTGTCCCCACCCAACTCATCTGTTTACTGTCCGAGAAAATTACCAGTGGGCAGTGATGGGCACAGATAACCAAAAAATTAATTTCGATAACAGATAATCAGATAACTGAAAAGTTATCTTCGATAAAGATAAAACACTAAACCACCCAAAAATGTATCAGAAGTTATAGATAACCGATAAATTCCAATATTGTTTCTGGTACATTTGCAACTACTAGTAAAACAAATTTAAGTTTTAATGCCACAATAACTTCTAATATTAAAAGTAACAACAGACCCACACACTGAGACCACACTTTTGTCTTTCAACATTCTGCCCTTGCTGGAAGCTCTTGTTTACTACAGAGCTCCCAACACAGAGGCACTCTGAGAGCAGACATAAAGCCAGCTTTCTATCAATTATAACACTCTGGTCAGGCGGAGGTCTTGAAAAACAAAGTCATGCTGACTTATGGTTTTGATTTATAAATAACATTAATACCGATAGAATAACTCTATTAATGTCAATTCTGTCATTTGTACAAAGTTAAAATATAGCATATATCTTTTAATGTTGAATAATGCACTAATTCTGAGGTTTTGTAATAAACACAGACAAATCGCAAAGGATTCTGGGTAAAAGTGCCTCTGCTAAACACTGATTGGTTCAGTCATTCATTATGTAAACCAACACATTAATGTGACGTCTGTTGTGTGTTGGTGTTCATTTTTTTATTTGTAAAAACAGGCATTTTTACGGAGCCCTGGAAGTGTCATCGCAAAATGTTTTGCATGTGGAGAGAATGTGCGCATGTTTTATGATGTTGTAAAATGTGCTTTACACTGTGTGAGATGATTTTTCATGCAGGAATTTTTTGGACCAAGTTTCAGGTTAATCGCGCGTCCTGCATCGTGTAGTGTACATGGAGTCTGAGTAACAAGCTGCTTTTAACATCTCAGGACCACCTCCTGATCGCCGATTGTATGGTCCAATGAAAACATAACCTGTTTGATATTATTCTGGTCGATTGTCGTGAGGTTATCCTCCTGCTGAAAAGCTACAAGCATCCAACCGCTCGCACTGTGCCTGTGCAAACACTGCAGAGCTGTCTTGTAATGTTATTATTATTTTTTTTTTTGCTGTTTTGTTTTGTTTTTAAACTTCATTTGTAAAAAAAAAAAAAGCCATTTGCAAAGCCAAAAAGTTGATTTGACAATCATCTGATATAACCGGAGTCAAAACAAATACAACACTGCCATCTACTGGTTCCCAGACGCTTAGTACTTAGGGCGAATACTGCCATGAACACTAATGGCCAGTTGATGGCAGTAGAGGCCTTGAAAACAAAATTCCAGATAATCCCTGTCTGCTACATTTAAAATGCGTGGAATTTAACAAACGCAAATACAATAACGTCTATAAACCCAGAGAATATATTCAAGAGAGTTTTAGGCACTAGAGTTTAATGCTGTTGTCTGTAGAGCCTGAACAGAGTGTCTGAAATGCATTTGTCCTGTTGCGAATGTTTGATTACATCATCCTACCCATAATGCACTGCTGGGCTCAGCATGTGCTCACAAAACCTTAAAAATTAGCACATTACTTTAAAACTAAAACATATATCTGATATTTTCACTTTATAAAACTTCAGACATGACAGTAATTTTAAATAACTTGTCCAAAATTAGTTTGGTTAAAATTTGAACCATAAGTGAAAAATGTATGCCTCTGGATGACTTAGGTGATATTGCTAGCATATCAATATGGTGTTAAAGGAATTTTTTTTTTTTTTGACCACTTCTCCTTTGTTTGCAGAAAATAGAGATGCTTTTCATAAAAGCAGCTCTCTTCTGTTTGCAGAGGGTATAACTGTATATCTGTTACAAAACTTTTAACAGGTAGATGCTGAACTGATTTTAAATTTTAGAAATGCTTGTCGCTGTTAAGCTTTGTTTATCAGTCTAGAAGTTATTGGACAAAAGTTAATCGGAAGATAATTGGTCCAATAATGGTTTTTAAAGTTATCTAAAAAGATGATCCGATTAAGAAAACATTATCTTCGATAATTATCTGTTATCGGATTATCGGAACTGTGCCCACCACTGCCAGTGGGTAATGGGGTTTCACCATCCCTGCAGACATAGATCAGGCTATCTGTATCACAGTACAGGATCCTCTCTGGGGTCGCCACCTTTTCCATAAATCCATACAGAGTCAAGCGCGCATATGACGTGGTGAATGCCGCAATAAATATATTAATTGCTTTACCCGGATGAGCTATGTATTGTGACCCATACCACCACTGGACCATAGCCACATCATTATTCAGAAATGAAAAATAGGTGATGTCATACTGGTCGGAGCGAATTTCCCCCAGAAGGAATTCAGACATAATTTCACCATTTGTCTTTTTGCAGGGTTGAGCGAAATTTTCCCGGGGTCCAATCAGATTTTTTGATTGATCCAATAGTCCTCGACATATTTCTCCCTGCTCTCAGAGTCTTTATCAGATTCTGGTGGATATCCAGACGCCTCCTGTTTATGTTTTAAAAACGTGTTTATGTACCCCACAAATATCAGTTTTAGTTTCGAAATGCCAGACCTTGTTAATCTCTGCCACAATGTAACCTTTATCCAAAGCTTTGTGAAATTCAGGGGTCGGCCACGTCCCATTCAAAGCTCTATCCTGAACGCTGTGTGTGCATGAGTCATCTTGGTTGTTGAGGTTAGCACACAGGCGACAAACAGGAAAGACTAGCTTTCCCTGAGGCGTCTGGTAAGGAAGAATGGGGAAATGGGAATCCCTTGGAAATCCCTGATGATGATTTTCGGATGTCCTGTGGGGTATGTGAAATTTACGTTAACGTAAGGGTACAACAACGTCACATCAACATAATGAATCTGTTCGCCCTGACCTGAGTGTACCGCAGATGCACAGGGGCTGTCCGTCCCCCGTACAAAGCGTCTATTGGTTCGAGGGGTTTCGGGGCTCGGTACTGCTGGAGAAATTGTCAGACTGTCTGATTTTTTTTTTCATGTTATTCCATTCGTGCTCCCAGATAATGGTAAGACTGACACCCTCCATCGCCAGCAAAGCTGCTAATTTCATCTGACACACCGCGTACAGCTGACCGAATGTGGTGTTCAGAAGAGTATTTTTTTTCATGGGCCAGAAAACAGGTTGGACAACCGTGATAAAAGCAATCAAGGAATTCCCAGACATTTTTCACCCTGTTAAACTCCGCATAACCATCAACGGTATACGCCCCCAGCTTTTTCTCACCCTGGCTCAGTGCGTGAGCGATTGTAATATTTCGGTTCTCCATTTCCCATTCTAGCCATTGAATCAAACCGTCTGAAACTCTTTTATACTGTTGGTGGTAATTGTCGGCTGACGGTAAGGCCAATGTATTAGGTGGAAGAAAGTTTGTTTTAAAAACTTTCATACAGGCTGAGGCAATTGTAGTTCAGCTGAAAGGGTCCACATGTGTTTCACTGACAAATTCCTTCATAAATTTAGTGCATGCTGCTGCGAGAATTCTAGTGTCATTATCACAGTACATCATCGCCTTCGCTTTAAAATCAAAAACGGAGTTCTGTCTGGTTTTGTACCATGCATCAAATTCCCGTTTTTCTGTCTCAGACATTTTCACCACGCCATATGCAGCGGGATCAGGATATGGACTGATATAATCAAAATTTTTTGCTGAGCTGAACAGGTGCAGAAAGTAACCTTTCCACATACCCGCCTCCACTTCGATACCCATAGATTTCGGCATTTGAGCGAGGCGCATGGTTAAAAATGACAGCGAATCAATGTACTGCTGCCTGAACGCCCGATCGGACATTTGCAGAAGTTTACTCCCTGTCATAATCAGTTCAGGAGTGATACCCTGACTGATTAATTATTGCAAAAGGAGATAACCGTCGAATCCTTTAGAATTGTGCGCTATGAAGATGTGATCCTCAAATTTCTTTGCTCTAAAATGTTTGAAAAATGTTTCAGCAACGCAATCAGTCCCCCATGCTTTCCAGCTGCGGCCAGTCATTGTCTGGGTGCCGACATAAAACGGGATGTGTTCTCCGACATCATTCATAAATGTTTCAAAGTCATAAAACACGTATTCGTCAGAATAAGACTCTGCTGGTTTGATTGGTGTCATATAGCACAAGTGGGGCTCGTCTGTCTCCTCAAGCTTTTCACCACATATCGGACATGACGAGTGCTTACAGACGTGAGGGCTGCTTTTTTTAGAGAAGGGTGCATAATACTCTCTTCTGCATTTAAGACATATTTTCCTGCAATCACACAGGCTTACAGATTTACCTGCGACAGGTCGCAACCTCAGTTCTTTATGCCTGACATAGCATAGCTCAGACCAACAGTTCTTGTTACAATCAGCACAGGAAATAAGGTGTTTATCATTGTCTCCACAGTCGGGGGTCTCGCATACACCGCAGCGCCGCGAGCAGGAGTGCCCCCGCTGACACTCATATCCGGTAAAGCAAAAATCACAGAAATATTTCAGCCCCAGGGACTGTTTCAGGTTCATGATACCGTAATAATGGTTTTTGAAAAGAAATAGAAATGCTGTTTTTTCAGGGGAGTGATTAATCTGCGCTGTCTGAAATTTGGATAGCTTTCTTTCCCCGTCAGCTCTAAAAAAAACACCACAATTTTGTAATCGAGAGCCAATTCAAATTTACCAAGGTGGTCAAACGACATGGGTGTGCTCGCCGATAATCCAACAGAACTTTGTAACTCGTATGCCCTGGCGGTGGCTTCCTGGGTAGTGAGATGTCGGTTTAATAATTGGATGAGATTTATTGCAAAACATAGCTGATTATCAACATTACACACAATGTTGAGACACCGGCCTTTTTCACTATCAGCTCATCATCGAGAAGGCTGGTTATTTTACACTTTTAACCCCCACCAGTGGGATTATGCACGACTTGAACAACCAATTCGAGCGAGCTGTCAGATAACACATTCGCGTTTGATTGAACAAGGCGCTCGAGAAGATTTTGGAACCCAACCAAATCACAATCGGCGTCGCATGTCCTGATAAGAGCCCCCTGATTGTGGAGACTTTCACCTCTAATTTCTGCCTGTACAATGTCACCCTCCCTGGCATATGATAGTGCTCTTTCAACAGAGCTTTGAAAGGTGGTCATGACACCATTGTAAAACTGAGCAAAGTCTGGGGTATCACCTGTTGTTGGGAAATTTAACATTTGCCGGATTTCCACATTATTAAACCTGTTTCTGGTTGTTGTAACAAGATTTCTCCCTGCCCCGCTCACGACAGGTGCCCCTCCCGCACAATCCCTGCTGTGACAGTATGATTCTAATTCACTGCGCAGAAGTGATGATGTTCCCGGTCTCTCGTCTTCTCCCCTCGAGGAGGAAACCGTGCTGATTGGAAGGGGGGTTGGTGAGGAGGCTCCTGGTATTTCGCCGTCCAAGCCCGTTTCGGCCATTTAACGCCTCCGGTAACTGTGTCAGACATATTTAGTTTTGGAATTCGGCCTGATTAATACGGTGCGGGGGTGTTCTCTCTGGTGACTCATGTAGGGGATCTCCAGGCTGACACGTATTATTTAAAGCATTATTTATTTCTGAAATTAAGGCGGTGAGATAAGGATTCACTCCTGATTCGGGTGACCTATCTTGACTGTCCTCTGACATATTGAAAAACAATGAAAAATCAGTATCCCTCTGTATGTGAGTTAAAACCAGTTCAGCTGTGATGAATGTGCTAAACAAGGTCTGGATCTGGAGGTTGTTTGAGCGCCGGTCAACAGGTCTCCTCCTTCTCCTGGAGCTGCTCGACGTTTCCTGGCTGAAATATACAGATGTTACTTGTTATGAATAAATTATCACTTAATTACATGTCATGTCTACAGAACACTTTTGCAAATACTCACCAAAGAACGCAGGTAAGGATCTATCCTCGGGCGTCAACGGCTCCCTGCACCCCCTGAAGGTGCGACTGAAGGAGAGGTCTGCACTGGTTCTGTAACACAGACATGTATGTGAATGTTTAAGTATAGGGTATGCAACCTTATACAGACTTAAATAATAAATATTATTGCTTACCGGCTCTGTTAAGCTGTTCAGGAACGTCGTTCGGAGTTGCTGAATCAGTACCAAAAAGTAAAATAATTATTAGGTATGATAGAAAATAAAATAATTATTACACAAGTTCACTTTTCATTAGAAATAAAGTTTTTTATGAACGGAGGGTAATTTACCTAACACCTCTTCTTCAGGCTGGAATTCTAAAAGTGAAGACAGAGAAAGAGAGAGAGAGAGAGAGAGAGAGAGAGAATTATATGCGCTCCTCAAACACTAAAAAATAAATACATACACAAATAAATAAATAAATATTCTGAGATAATTACCTCCCCAGCTGGCGCACGTCCGAAACAGGTTTGTAATGTCCGCGTAGATTTCTCTAAACACAGAGCAGATATACGATTTTATTTACACAACTCATCATTATAAATATATATATATATATATATATATATATATATATATATATATATATATATATATATATATATATATATATATATATATATATATATATATATATATATATATATATATATATATATATATATTACACAGGTTGTAATAACGATTATAAACAAATTTATAACATATATAAATAATAATTAGGTAAGACAAAAAACAAGATAATTATTAAACAGGCTGTAAAAACAAATTTAAAATCAATTTACAAAATATACTCACAGCAGAATCCGCTCATGCTTGAAGCTTCAATTTCTAGTTGGAAGAGATGATTATTAACATTTTGAGAGTATAGATCCGCAAATATATCCAAACTTTGAAAATACCCCTTTTAACGCGGATGTGTGGAGAGCTCTCAGAGCGACTGCTTCGACCCTGTTTTCCGGCTAAATGAAGATTGTATATGTCCCTCACTCTCTTACAGGGAGCTAAAAGGTTTATTTGCTCCAGACAGGTCAGAGCTGTAATCATCACACCCCGGTACTGTATGCATATCAAACAGTGCTACACGGATCTAAAATGTTTATTTGCTCCAGACAGGTCAGAGCTGTAATCATCACACCCACAGATCAAACAGTGCTACACGGATCTAAAATGTTTATTCATTCCAGAGGGTTTTTGCACTTATTCAAAGGTCACTTTATACAGAGAGCTGGCATAACCAGTCCATGTAATGTGAAAATGTTTTTTGTTCTCAGCACGGATTGTCTGAGGATCCACTAAAACATCCCCTCTCAAATAAGCAGCGACCACGGTGGACATAACGCTCCAGTCATATGTGCACAAAGTCACTTTTGGGGTGTGGGGCTCCATCAGCAAACCGGAGGGTAACGTAAAAACTCAGGGTTGCTTTATACTCTTCGAAAATATACCCCAGACAGGCTCCTGACTCAAAATTCACTACCCCAGCCAGGTGGTCGAGCGGTAGAGGCGGTTTTACATGATTTATGTATAATTTTACCTTCTTAGGCGCTGCCCCATCGTTAGAGGTTTGAAAAGCGAGATATTCAACCTCAGCACCAGCTTTAAAGGGAGACACACAGAGTCCAGCTATGCCTGGAATATGCAGGTGTATACTGGCAAACCCCAAGGTGCCGCTCCCGAAAAAAATCAGGGCAGGAGAGTGGTACTTGACATGGTTGAAGGCCTATGTGGCCATAATATTACATGTGACAATTTCTTTACGTCATATGCCTTCGATGAAGAACTGCTGAAAAGGAAACTTACCATGTTGGGGACACTGAGGGAAAAACAAGCCAGAGATTCCTCCTGAGCTGGTTGTGAAACGGGATAGGAAGGTAACATCCTCAATGTTTGCCTTCAATGAAAAAGCCTCTCTCGTCTCCTATTGTCCCAAGAAAAATACAATTGTTCTGATGAGCACTATGCACAAAGATGCTGTCCTGAGTACCAGGGAAGACAAAAATGTTGTGTGGGCCGCTGAAGAGGAGGTACTGCTGGCCCACCACCACCAGAGGGCGCCCTGCCTGAAGTGCGGGCTTCAGGCACGAGAGGGCGCTGCCGCCTCACAGGAACAGCCGGGGTGACAGCTGTCACTCATCAACTATGACAGCTGTCACCAATCACCTGGTCATCACCCACACACACAAAAGCCGGACGACATCTCCACCTCATCGCAGAGATATCATCTACCTTCATGGTAAATTCTCAGCCGTTGTTGTGTTGTTGCACGTTACGTGTTTTCGTGTGTGTTGAACTATTTGCAGGTGTCTGGATCGCTATTTTCAGCTGGAGGCTGGGTTCGCGGATGGTGGAGGACTGACGCACTTCACTCCTCACTCCGAACTTCAATAAGTAGGATTACAGACTGTGCACAAACTGTGTACAGGAGGTGAAGGTGTCTTTCCCACCCGACTAATACAAAAGAACTTGCTGACTGTTTACTGGGTGTGTTTTCCACACACTCATTACTTCTGTCTTCTGCTTCCTGCCAGCAGTACCAGATCCGACAGTCGGAGACGGTGACCACCTGGGGACTCAGGACTTGGCGGCTCCAGTATCCTTCGGGTTCGGTGGCAGTGGAAATCGTGTGGGATCCGGTTCTACTCGGGACGGACGTCTCCTATCCTCGAGCCTACCCACACGTCACTTTGTATATTTTGATTGTGAACCAAATTCTGCATTTGTCTGTATTTCGTTGTGCACATTTCACAACAGTAAAGTGTTGTATTTTTGACTCATCTATTGTCCGTTCATTTACGCCCCCTGTTGTGGGTCTGTGTCATTACACTTTCCCAACAAAAAAGCCACAAATGATCCTGGACTACAATGCAACTAAAGGAGGTGTTGATTTCCTGGACAAAGTCACAGCCACTTACAGCTGCAGGCACATGACTGCCGTTGGCCCCTGGTCATTTCCTTCAACATCATTGATGTGAGTGCCTTCAATGCCTTTGTGATATGATGTGCAATGAACCCAGACTGGAATGGTGTAAAACTGAACAAAAGGAGGATGTTCTTGGAGCAGCTGGGCTATGCACTGGTGAAACCGCAGATCCAACAACGACAGCACCTTCCAAAAGCATCAGCAGTTGCTGCTACTCTTGTGAAGGGCATCCAATCAGAGGCCACAACTCCTCCAATGGGTCAAACATCGGGCAAGAAACGTGGTAGGTGCCAGGTCTGTCCCAACAGAAATGACTCCAAGACCAGCAACATTTGTGTGAAATGCAAGAAATTAGTCTGCAAGCAGCATGTGTTCACTGTCTGCACTTTATGTATGCAGTAATGCAAACTTCTTTGGTAAATGAATATTACTGTACTGCATAAAAAAGTTAATGACTATATAATTTTATGTCAGGGATTGTTATGCAATGTAATTGAAGAACTGTTATTTGATGTTCTGCTGATGATGATACAATGTTATTGTAAGTGTTATTCAAATGAATATGCTTGTTTACAGAAAACTAGCACTCAAACATACTTTTCTGAGGTTTTTGTATATTTTTAGTTCTTGAAGAATTTTCAAGTGATTGTCGTATGATGATAATATTCATTTTTACAAATAAAATGTACTCAATTTCCGAAACTAATTTTGTTTCTTGTGTTTTGTTGGGTTGGGGTCAAATTGACCCTGAGGATAATGTGTGTAGTTTTTGCAGCATTATTGATAATAGCATAAATACTTTATCAATCCAATTGTTATAGATACATCAACTATGTACTAAGAAGTAATATAAATCCATTAAAACACTATGAAGGTAGTTCTTTCAAATTTTGTGTCGATCATTGAGATTTTATGATGATTTATATATTTTGCTATATCCACATAACAGGTTTTCTAGGTTCATAAAGGGGTGTGGAAGTATGGGATTGCTTTGGAAAGATTTTTTTATGATGGTTAGTAAACACAATTTAAGTACCTGTCACAAAAAACTGCATTACAATAAGAATTATAATCATTTTCAGAGGATTTATTTAAATGGGGTCAAAATGACCCCAAGGATAAAGGATGTCAGCAAGATTTGAGGGATACAGGAGGGTTAAACAAAATTAGGCAGGTGCATAAATTTGGGCACCTCAACAGAAAAAAAAAAATATATATCACCAGACGTTAAGGGCGTCTGGCCAGCTTTACTTAGATGTTCCAAGGTCAAGATATAAACGCTGGGGTGATCATGCTTTCGCGGTAGCTGGCCCCAGACTGTGGAATGAGCTACCTCTTGAGTTACGTACTATTCCTGACCTAGCACTTTTTAAATCTAAGTTAAAGACTTATTTATTTAAACTGGCTTTTAATACTTAGTGGGGAGGTGACGTGTTCTGTTATTTTTATGTTTTTTTTTATGTGTTGTTTTAAAATTTTATTTTATATGTGTTTTATTTTGTAAATTTGTGTTTTTAATGTTAAGCACTTTGGACACCAGTCGGTGCTGTAAAGCGCTTTATAAATAAATGTTGATTGATTGACTGGAATCCATGTGACCCTCAACTGTAACAAGATTCCCAGTACCTGCACTGGCCACACAGCCACACAGCATGATGGAACCACCTCCAAATTTTACTGTAGGTAGCAAGCGTTTTTCTTGGAATGCTGTGTTCTTTTTCAGCTATGCATACCACCCCTTGTTATGTCCAAATAACTCAATTTTAGATTCATCAGTCCATAGCACCTTATTCCAAATTGAATCTGGCTTTCCAAATGTGCTTTAGCATACCACAAGCACCTCTGTTTGTGGTGTGTACGCAGAAAAGGCTTCCTCTGCATTACAGTATCATACAGCATCTCTTTGTGCAAAATGTGCTGTATAGTTGAACGATGCACAGAAACACTATCTGCAGCAAGATCATGTTATACGTCTTTGGAGCAGGTCTGTGGGTTGGCTATGACTGTTCTCACCATCCTTCGCTTCAGCTTATCTGAGATAAAATAAAATGACATGGGTGCCCAAATTTATGCACCTGCCCAATTTTGTTTAAATAATTATTGCACATGTTCTGTAAATACGAGAAACTTCATTTCACCTCTTACATATCATTGTGTTCATCTGCTATATGATATATTTAAGTGAAATCTCTGATCCAGACAACCAATGATTTTTAAAGGAAAATCATGAAAATTATCAGGGGTGCCCAAACTTTTGCATACAACTGTACATACTGTAAACAGTATTGATGCATACTGTAAACCATATCAATGCAAAGTGAAAGTGACTATGGGCTACAGGGCTTAAATCTTGTTTTTCTTTGTAGACCAATCCCACAGAGTCATCTGCTGGCCTTTCTAATTACAGTTATTTCAGGATGGCAAGCAAAATGCAGGAACACACAATACATTACCTTACATGTGATTTTCCTAACCTAAAATAATAAATAGTATTTATTACTATGAACTTCATAAAAGCAACTCTTTGTGTAGTGTACTCTTTTTAATATTTATTTATTATTGTCAGTTGTCAACAATACATGTTCAAAAGTAAAAATAATAACCAAAAACAGAGGATTGGTGTCATGCTGTGTCATTTGTACTGAAGCTACATCTTCACTGGAGTGATACCTAAATAATACAGTGAGATGGTGAAATACAGTGGAAAGTGTTGTAACTGCAATGTAATATTATGTAACTGAACACTCGTGTGCATTTGCTGTATTTCTTGCGATCTTTATTGTCCCACTGTTGGAGAAAGTAGTAATTCATCTACACTTGACATATCGTAATTGTGCATGATAATTCTGTTTAATGGGAGCTCTGTAAATAAACAAGACATTAGCGCATAAAATATCAGAAAACTGACATTTAGATGGTCACATGACATCACTGTACACCATCAAAATTTCCTAAAATATAGTTTTAAAACTTTGTGTTTGTCGGCTGGTGTAGGAAGAATCCTTTGTGGACAAAGTCTCCATACAGTTCGTTGCTGAAACTATTACTTGTGTGATTCTCAGAAGTGGATACTCAAGTACAAAGGTACTGCGTGTGACATTACAAAATTCTTTTGCATGCCTCTTAACCGTTCTGAGCAGTCAGAATAAAAACCGTAGGAACACTGTGTTCTAATACATGTGTTCAGGTAAATAGCATGTAATTGCTCCACCTGTAACTGGGAAATAAGATGCTTCAGGCTTTCAGCTATAACCTCCAAAACAGTCATTTTAGATATTGCCAGTTCAGCTCACTGGGTACATTCAGATTTATGTTGTCACATATGCAATTATACAATTATAGCAATGACATGTTTGTGTAGTAATATAGCTGCCCTGCTCTGCTAAGAGAAGGTAAGGAGGTCAGGAGACATATTGCAAACAGAAACAAAAGTGGATACGTAGTAGATTGTCCAAAATGTAGCAGTTTGTCTGATAGAATTCAATAATCTTGTTGCCTCTGGGAAAAAGCTCTTCCTTCGCCTTCCTGACCATGTGGCTGCAAAGGTGTTTGCTTCAAGATGAAGGTTTATTGCTGCAATGATCTGTGTCTGTAATAATCGGTGTTGCCTTGGACATATGTCCTGCAGGCTTTACAGAGAAGATTTAGATATACAGTTGGCACACGGAACCATTCTCATTCAGCAAATTAACAGCTAATTAGCAAAGCTAACATTTTCAATAGTGTATTAGCTTTTCGCTGAACTGAAACCCATTAGCATACCAAATGGCTTCCCCTAACTTTAGTTCAGCTAAGTTTAAGTCAGCTAACATTTTCTTAAATACAACCCCAATTCCAATGAAGTTGGGACGTTGTGTAAAATATAAATAAAAACAGAATACAATGATCTGCAAATCCTCTTCAACCTATATTCAATTGAATACACCAAAAAGACAAGATATTCAATGTTCAAACTGATAAACTTTATTGTTTTTGTGCAAATACTTGCTCATTTTGAAATGGATGCCTGCAACACATTTCAAAAAAGCTGGGACAGTGGTATGTTTACCACTGTGTTACATCACCTTTCCTTCAAACAACACTCGTAAAGGGCCCTGTCCCACTGGTATTTAGGAGGATTTGCGTATGGACTGCGCATAAAATTGGCTCATATTCGCTTAACATCCGCAATATGCATGAAACATGCTTGTATGAGTTAGGTGACACCCGCACACGTCTGCAATTATCTGCAGAGGCACGTTTTTCCGTTACCAGGATTTTTGAGCTGCACAAAATTTTGGCTGCGGATGACATCCGCCTTACATACTCCATACATACACAAACATACTCAATATATGCGCTGTATATTCGCCATCATCTGCTGATATCTGCAACTGACAGGGATTTGCGGGTTGGCAGCGGACTGGGACAGTGTGTAAAACAGATAGCGGACTGGGACAGTGTGTAAAACAGATATTTTGCGCCCATCATGTCCACATCACAAACTAAAATAAGTTGTAGCGACAGAATGGCCATGAATAAAGCGTTTTTATTACGTCTGCTTTGCATCTGATTTGCGGTGGATGCAAATCAGATGCGCTGTGTTTACAGCTGGACGCCGTTCTTTGTTCTACCGGCTGCCACGCATGCTGCACTGGATGCTGTGTATATAAAATAATTATTTCATGGTGGATTAATCATTTTATTCTGCAAATTGCCTGTTGAAAATGGCTCTAATCACCTCCTGAATCACAGAGGACGCTGCAGCTGGGCCGTGCATGCGCGCGAACGGCCCAGCTGCAGAAAGCATTTTGAGATGTCTGATAAGGTAATTATTTGACTTGCTTACATTGTCAAGGCTTGATAAAACAGTTGCATGTTTTTTCCTTCTTGTCTGCAGCTGTTACACTATTCATTCCTGTTTATAACAGATTTAACTTCTTGTTATAATTGTTCAGACGAGCTGCGCTCTGATGTGATTCGCTGATGTCACCACTCGCCCTGTTCACTGCTTCTTTACTCCAATCAACTTGTCCAAGTCCAGCAAATGCTCCAGAGCCTGTATTGGTGTGAATAGGGATGCCGAAAGGAGCGAGTGTGCTTCATTTATGGCCACAATGCAGATGCCGTGCACGCACAACATGTGTGCGATGCATCATAATACACCCCTAATACTGCCGTGATAATCTCAATGCGTCTGATCCGTTTCCTCACTACATGCGTTATACAACCGTGATTGTTCATCATATCTTCGCTATATATTATTAATATATCCGGAATTCATACTGGGACATTTGTCATTTTTGACCATTTTTGTTGCGGACAACAACGAACGCCCGAACTTTGTAGACTCAATTCATGCGCAATTAATCCTCTCCCCAGTGGGACAGGGCTCATAAGCATTTGGGAACTGAGGCCACTAATTGTTGAAGCTTTGGAGGTGGAATTCTTTCACATTCTTGCTGGATGTACGACTTCAGTTGTTCAGTAGTCTGGGGTCTCCGTTGTCCTATTTTGCGATTCATAGTGCGCAATAATGGTTCATAATGGACTGCAGGCAGGCCAGTCTAGTACCTGCACTCTTTTACTATGTGGCTTGGCATTGTCTTGCTGAAATAAGCAGGGACATCCCTGAAAAAGACATTGCTTGGATGGCAACATGTATTGCTCCAAAACCTAGATGTACCTTCAGCATTGATGGTGTCATCACAGATGTGTACGTTGTCCATGCCATGGGCACTAACACAACCCCATGCCATCACAGATGCTGACTTTTGAACTTTGCGCTGGTAACAATCTGGATGGTCTTATTCCTCTTTTGTCCGGAGGACATGACGTCCATGATTTCCAAAAACAATTTGAAATGTGGACTCGTCAGACCACAGCACACTATTCCACTTTGTGTCTGTCCATTTCAAATGAGCTTGGGCCCAGAGAAGGCGGCAGTGTTTCTGGATGTTGTTGATGTATGGCTTTCGCTTTGCATGGTAGAGTTTTAACTTGCACTTGTAGATGTAGCGATGAACTGTGTTAACCGACAATGGTTTTCTGAAGTGTTACGGAGCCCAAGTGGTAAGATTCTTTACACAATGATGTCGGTTTTTAATGCAGTGTCGCTTGAGGGATCGCAGGTCACAGGCATTCAATGTCGGTTTCAGCCTTGCCGCTTATGTGTAGAAAGTATTCCAGATTCTCCAAATCGTCTGATTATATTATGGACTGTAGATGATGGAATCCCTAAATTCCATCAATTGAACGTTCAGAAACATTGTTCTTAAACTGTTGGCCTATTTTTTCAAGCAGTTGTTCACAAAGTGGTGATCCTCGCCCCATCTTTGCTTGTGAATGGCTGAGCCTTTTGGGGATGCTCCTTTTAAGCCCAATCATGACACTCAACTGTTTCCAATTAACCTGTTCACCTCTAGAATGTTCCAAACAGGTGTTCTTTGAGCATTTATCAACTTTCCCAGTCTTTTCACAAAAACAAATGCAGTCCAGGCACTCCAAAAATATGAGCTGCACAAGGAGGTGTTAAAAGACCTTTATTTTAATGGCCAAGCCAACATGTTTCAACCATAAACCTGGCTTAGCCATTAAAATAAAGGTCTTTTAATACCTCCTTGTGCAGCTCATATTTTTGATGTGCCTGGACTGCACTTGTTTTGTTTGTGATCTGATATCCATTTTTCCAAGAGCACCCTCAATATTTTTTTGCATTATTGAGATAACCAGAGCAACCAGTCTTTTTTTCTGTTTTCCCAGTCTTTTGTTGCCCCTGTCCCAGCTTTTTTGAAATGTGTTGCAGGCATCCATTTCAAAATGAGCAAATATTTGCACAAAAACAAAAACAAGTTTCACAGTCTGAACAGTAAATATCTTGTCTTTGTGGTGTATTCCATTGAACATAGGTTGAAGAGGATTTGCAAGTCATTGCATTTTGTTTTTTTGCATTTACATTTTGCACAACGTCTCAACTTCATTGGAATTGGGGTTGTATAGTTTAACAGTTTACAGTTAACAGTTTGGTGCATTTCCTTTTCCTCTTTTCCCTTTTTGCTTACTGGGAATGACGTTACATCCAATGTAAATGCATTCTGTCACACCTGCCGTAAATGCAACCTGGTCTCACGGCAAGTCGTGATTCAGCAGTACGAAATATACATTAATCTATTGGTTTATGATATTGTGATGAAAAGTGCCTCATTTCATCACTGCAGCACGAATTCATTCTAATTCATTCCGTGATGGCTGCACGAAATTAAAAGTGAAGCGGGGGGGTCAGGGTGGTTATGGTTAGGGTTGGAGGAAGGAGTAGGATTAGGTTATAGTTAAGGTTAGGGTTGGGGGTAGGAGTAGGGTTAGTAATAGTGAGTTAAAAAAAAGTCACGAAAATTTGACTCATTTCATCACAGGAGCACGAAAAAAAACATGAGACTGGGCTGCAAAAATGTGTCCCATCACACCCAACTTAAATGCATCCCGTTGTAGCTGATGTAAAGGTGTTCTGTAACACCTGATAATTACGCCCCATCGCATCTGACATTAATGCATTCTATCACATCTGATGTGAATGCATTCTGTCACACCTCACGCTAAGGACCCCTTCACACATAACATGATTCAAGCTGAGTAGCGCTGAAAGGAGGAATTGCATGCCATTTGTGAAAAATCAGAGCTGCCTCAAATGCCTCGTACACCTGTTGCTAGAAACATTCTCACACACAAGTGGCCGAAAGACAGTGAATGCCCTGCATGTGCTCATTCGATCCCCCTCTCGGCAGGTGTCGGCCAAATGCCATGTGTCACACATGAAACACTGCTCCCTGCACACTTAGAAAAGGCAGGGCTATTCGCACACCTGGTACAATAGTAGACAGCAGGTGACCACATTTGACCTGTCTGTGAAAAGTGTGTCAAAGTGCAACACGAGTGTGGCATCAGCAACACACACAGGTGTAACTGTGCTGACCCCCCACCTCCACACAAATGGTATGTGGAGTGTGTCATCGTCGTCCCCCCAGCACAAATGGTTTGTGGAGTGTGCGCCCCCCCACACCACCAACACACACACACACACACACACACACACACACACACACACACACACACACACACACACACACACACACACACACACACACACACACACACACACACACACACCATGAATCCAACATTGTCAGCTGTCGCTGTCCAGCACAGTGCACTGCTGGACCAGATGACCGCTGTGTCCTACATCTCCATTGCAGAAAACACAGTGCACATGTGCGTGTGTGGGCATGCATGCCCTAATGAGGATCGGCCAGCGTGTGAGCACGTGGCACGGTGTGAAGCTGGATGGCTGGCTGATGTCACTTCCACCACGTAAATTGTAGTTTACATGACAGACAGAAAGAGTGGAAATTAAATATAACACATAAGGGTGAAGATGTGAACTCATTCTTTTGTGTTCGCTTTGCTATGGACATACAACGCCTGTCAGTTGACCTCAGACTGACAGCTGGACATGAACGTACATGCAAGGTGTTAAATTAAAAACACAGACATCAGACAGATGCAGGTCAAACACATAATAATACATACATTATATTCAAATCACAGAACCGAGAGTGAGCCTTTTTTTCCTGTGACCTGCCAAGGTCTGCTGACAGAGGTGGGCGTGTCCCCTGTGATGTGCAGCTGGTCAGATATCTGTAGTCCCAAGTCATAGCTCGGGAAAGCCTGTACCGGCTTGTCGGATATTAAGGCCCCGTCACGCGGCACTAATGAAGGACAATGAAGCTCAAACAAAACCCAAACGAAACAAGAAATCTGGACTTTTGTTGACTCATTGTCATAGTTTAAAGTAGACCTGCATTGAAATATGAGGACTATTAGAAAAGTATCCGACCTTATTATTTTTTTCAAAAACGATATGGATTTGAATCATGTGTGACTGCGTCAGACAAGCTTGAACCCTCGTGCGCATGCATACGTTTTTCCACGCCTGTCGGTTGCGTCATTCGCCTGTGAGCAGGCTTTGAGTGAGGAGTGGTCCACCCCCTTGGTGGATTTTCATTGTCAGGAAATGGCGGAATGATTTGGGCTTTTTTTCCATCAGAATTTTTTCAGAAACTGTTAGAGACTGGCAGCTGGAAACCATTGGAAAAATTTATCTGGCTTTCGGTGAAAATTTTACGGGCTTCACAGAGAATAAGGACTGTTACTACAGCTTTAAGGACGGCTTTAAGGACGCTCGGCATGCCGCGCTCCGTGCCGCCATCGAGAACCACAAACCACCGGATCATTTCTAAACGGATGGCTCTGTGGAGCCAGGACCATCCTGTGCACTTTCTCTGGTTATCACAAGAGCTGGACATCAACCATTTTCCGGCAGATTTCACTTTTAACAAGAGATTTTGTCATGGAAAGCCGAGCTGAGGCTTCACGCGTCACGACGGATTTGCTACTGGAGTGAGACAAAAGCACCTCCATTTTGGTCTCACAGGACAGCTTTGAGATGGCGTTCAGACAGCTGTCGGTGGTTTTTCCATGAAGTGATTATCCGAGAAATTGTGGATGTGCCTGGACATGCCAGAACATGTCCGGTGAGGCTTCATCACGGCGTTGCTTTGCACCATGCGGCACCACCGCGACACGCGGAATTCCTCCACACGTCTGTCTCAATGTGCCGAAAAAGTGCTGATGTCCACATCTTTTCACAATTCCTGTGCTAGTCAGACGACATCCCGGATAAAACACAGCGTCCAGTTTGGAAATGAACGGCACATTCCACTGTTACAGGAGTTTTTGTCATGGAAGAGGAGCGGAGGCTTCGCGCGTCGCGGCGGTGCCACATGGCGCAAAGCAACGCCGTGATGAAGCCTCACGGGACATGTTCTGGCATGTCCAGGCACATCCACAATTTCTCGGATAATCACTTGATGGAAAAACCACCGACAGCTGTCTGAACGCCATCTCAAAGCCGTCCTGTGAGACCAAAACGGAGGTGGTTTTGTCTCGCTCCAGTAGCGAATCCATCGTGACGCGCGAAACCTCCGCTCAGTTTTCCATGACAAAATCTCTTGTTAAAAGTGAAATCTGCCGGAAAATGGTTGATGTCCAGCTCTTGTGATAACCAGAGAAATGGCACACGATGGTCACAGATCCAGACAGCCATCCGTTTAAAAATGAAATGGTCGTTCAGCCTGTCGATGGCGGCTTCGGAGCGCGGCGCGCCCCACAGCCGCTGGGGGCTGTAGCCGGCGCGGCGCGCCCGCCACAGGAAAAACACCTCCATGTTGATAACCATTTGTAAAATCCAGGCGGCTTTTGGTGGCTTTCAGTTGAGTGAGTATCTGAGAAATTGTTTAACAGCAGGGCATGTTCCAACTTGTCCTTAAGGCTTCCAACGGAGGTGTTTTTCCTGTGGCTGACGTAAAACATATGAATCAAATCCATATAGATTTTTAAAAAAATAAAACGGTCGGTTTCTTTTCTAATAGACCTCGTATTTACACATAAGATCCTTCTGAATGTAGTAAAGTAAATCTGCAAGCCCAGATCTGTCATTCAATGGAGAAATCTTCATTTAAAAATGAGAAATTTACAGCTAAAATTTAGCCCTCCGCAAAACTGTCATCACATCCTGGACGCTGCTGAGACGTCAGGGAAAAGACCCTATCCCAGAATGCATTGCACGCGCCAACTGTAATTTGTGGATTTACGTCAGTTTGCATCTGTACCTTTTTCTTGTCTTATACAGAAGGATCTACTTTTTTAAAAACGTCATACTGTCTTGCGGCACGTTTGGTGAGTACACATTTCTTTTATTTGTGCTTGAAAATAATTTTTGGGGACTTTTTCATACGCCCGTTTGACTGAATGGTGTCGCATTGAAAATCTACTGTCTTTAGCCTCCGGTGTTACCGTCGCGGGGTACGGAGGCGAGACCCACAAAGAATTCAAGTCATTAAAAAGATATAAACCTCTCTCAGCGGCCACAGAGCTCTGTGGCTCTGATTACTGAGACGTGCAGCGCTGCGGATTTTGCCGCAAGAAGTCTGTCCTTGCGAGTAACAGGTGTCACCGGGTGCTCCAGATCAAAATGGCGAACGTAGTCTCTGGACTTGTGCCATGTTGGCTGCACCTCCATTCAGTAGACAGAGCCGTGTCTGCGGCTGCACAGCAAACACGGGGGTGTGAGTGGCCTGTGGCGGATTTTAACAAGTGCATGCACTCGGTAAGCGCATCGGAAGCAGTGAGAGCGAGGCATCGGGGAATAATGTCGCCCGCTGTCAATGTCGCCACTGATCTGAGCATGCACCGCTGTATCTCGTATTCATTGCAGCTTACTTTTGGATGTTGAAACCAGGATGTGTGTAACAGTAACATTATTAACAGATAAAATCAATTTCAATGCGGGATCGGACTGAAGGCGGGAGCGCGTCGTCTTGTCCCTGACGTCATGAAAATTATCCGGATGTACAAACTGTTTTCGCAGAGGGCTAAATTTTAGCTGCAAATTTGTCATTTTTAAACGAAGATTTCTCCGCTGAATTACAAATTTGGGCTTACAGATTTACTTTACTGCATTCACAAGGGTCTTATAAATACATATCAGCCATTTCTTTCTGAAATGTAACCACATTTATTTCAATGCAGGTCTACTTTAACGTTTGCGCAGCTTCGTTCCTGCAGCTGGCGCTTTGTCAGGATTTTTAAATTGCCAAAAAATATGAACGAATGCCACTGAAAACCTCAGTTCATCCATATTTTGTTTTGCTGTCATTCTTGACGGTTTCTTATCGTTTGCCTAGTTTTTGTAATGTTAGCATTTAGTATGACTGTTCAACCAGGTGAATGTTTTCACACAGTACAGAAGCCGATTTGTAAGCACTGCTGTGGAGGAGAGATGCAGCTCCTTCACAGGTGGAACTGGTGTGTGGTGTGGGGCTTCTACCGCTGCATGTGATGGGGCAAGTGCGGCTGCTGTCATGCCGTGGTGCTGGACGGCCAGGAAGAATTTGTCGCCCTCCTCCGCCAGCGCACAGCAGTCCATGATCATGGAATTGTTCCAGCGCTGCATGTGCCTGAGGAGGGAGTTGCTGCATAAAAAGTCTGGCCGGTGTCCTGTCAGGAGCTGCAGCATTCTGTCCATGAAATCTGAAGGGCTTGCTGTCCTCCAGCCCATGCAGAGTGAAAAGCCTGCTGGCCTTTTCAACGTCTAACAGTTCGCAAGTTTTGAGGGGGTGATCCTTGATAGGCTGCGTATTTGTTTGCAGTGGGGGAGGGGGGCTTTGCAGGAGCGCGATCACCCTCGTTGCCATGGAGCTGCTGAGGACCGACACAATGTAATAATATTTTGTGTCATCTGCGGTGATCTCTGAGAGAACTGCACCTCAGTTTGTGCAAACCAGGTGGCAGTTTACAGAAGTGTGACTTTGAGCATCAAGTGTGAAAAAGGTTTCAGTAGCAGTGGACATTTGTGTGTGAACAGCTTTGATCGATGATCAGAAACACCAGGGTTTTGGAAAAACAAGGCTGGGAGAGAGAGAGAGAGAAAGAGAGACACAGTGCTATCTCTCTCTCTCTCTTTCTCCCTCCCCCCTCTCTCTTTCTCTCACTCTCAATGCTAAAACAAGAGACGGGAAATTTTAAGTTTGCTTGTGACTTTAAATGGGAATTTTTTCTACTTTTGTAGGGAACACAAAAGGACTCTGAACTTTGTGATCTGATGTTCCCAGCCCTGACAAGGAAGCAGTGTGTTCCATGTACATCTGGAAACCTGAGCGCCATTTGCTTTACCATTTTGAGAATGGAGCGCATTTCTGCAATGCAAAAAAAAAAAAAAAAAAAAAAAAACATAAGCAGGAGTGTGGCAAGGGGTACACATGACAGCATGCATACATTAAAAGCAAACATATGCAGCTGCAAGCAAATCTATGAATGCAACAACACATGAAAAATGCTGAGTACGTGCACATTTTGGGTGTACCGACAGCAATTACAGTTTTGGTATTTGAGAGATTTGAGAAATTTTTGGTGTGTTTGGAGTGTGTATTATTTTGGTGGAGTATTTAGCGCATGTGGTTAGTGTCGTGGTGTTTTTGTTTTGTAAAAATGAGCTGTTTATGAATGTTGAGCAAGTGCTTCAGTTTTTTTTTTTTAATTGGAGCAAGATGGAATGTGCAGCACGTCATCAGAGTCTGAACCAGACAGTGAGAATTCTGATGATGGAGATGATCCCTCTTATGTTCTGGATGAGCAACCAGAGCAGGTGGATCCACTGACATGCGCACAGATCCCCACAGTGGGTTGGATCACGTGCTTCTCTGTGCAGCTTGTCCGGGAGTCAGGTGCCCAGTCATGGGACACAGAGCAGGATGCAGACACACACTGTGCCAGCAGTGGCTCCTAGTGCGTTTCATTTAAAGCATCGAGATCAACATTAGCACCGGTTTCGTTTCGTTCCTTTTGCTCTCTTTATTCGCAGGCTATTTGGCGATGGGAAAAGTCAAAAGCTCATTAGTCCACCTTTTCTCAACAATTTGTGACTTTTTTTCCTTTTTTCCCTTCGTTCAGGAATCGTCATATGCCATGTGACCAGGCCAGTGGTGGGCACAGATAACCAAAAAATTAACTTTGATAACAGATAATCAGATAACTGAAAAGTTATCTTTGATAAAGATAAACCAATAATCCACCCAAAAATGTATCAGAAGTTACAGAAAACCGATAAATTCCAGTATTGTCTCTGGTACATTTGCAACTACTAACAAGCTGAATTTGAGTTTTACCACCACAATCGCTTTTGGAAGCATCAAAAGCAACAAAAGACCCAAACAATGAGCCAGCACTTCTATGTTTGGACATGCTGCCCCTGCTGGAAGCTATACAGTTACAGCACAGACGCACCCTGAGAGCAGCCACAAAGCCAGATCTCTACCAGTCATAATGCTCCAGTCAGGCGGAGGTCTTGAAAAATAAAGTCATACTGACTTATGGTTTTGTGTAAATACTGATAGAATAACTCCATTAATGTCACTTCTGTCATTTGTACAAAGTTAAAATATAACATATATATTTTAATGTTGAATAATGCACTAATTCTGAGGTTTTGTAACAAACACAGACAGATCGCAAAGGATTCTGGGTAAAAGTGCCTCTGCTAAACACTGATTGGTTCAGTCATTCATTATGTAAACCAACACGTTAATGTGACGTGTGTCGTGTGTTGGTGTTTACAGATAAATGTGCTTTTGTAAAATATTCCATTTTTTATTCGTAAAAACAGGCATTTTTACGGAGCCCTGGAAGTGCCATCGCAAAATGTTTTGCATGTGGAGAGAATGTGTGCACGTTTTATGATGTTGTAAAACGTGCACTCAATATTGTCAAGACACATAAATGTTGGCTTTACACTATGCAAGTTTTGGCCATTTTTCAGATCGTTTTTTCACTCATGCGAGAATTTTTTGGACCGAGTTTCAAGCTAATCATGCGTCCTGCATTGTGTAGTGTACATGGAGTAACAAGCTGCGTTTAACATCTCACGACCACCTCCTGATCGCCAATCGTATGGTCGAATGAATGATATTATTCTGGTCGGCCGTTGTGAGGGTATCCTGCTGCTGAAGAGCAACAAGCATCCAACCGCTCACACTGTGCATGTGCAAACACCGCAGAGCTCTCTTGTAATGTTTTTTTGTTGTTTGTTTTGTTTTTAAACTTAATTTGTAAAAAAAAAAAAAAAAAGCCATTTGCAAAGCCAAAAAGTTGATTTGACAACCATCTGATATAACCGGGGTCATAATAAGTAGAACACTGTCATCTACTGGTGCCCAGACGCTTAGTACTTAGGGCGAATACTGCCATGAACACTACTGGCCAGTAGATAGCAGTAGAGGCCTTGAAAACTTGCCAAAACAGAATTCCAGATAATCCCTGTCTGCTACATTTAAGATCCGTGGAATTTAACAAACGCAAATACAATAACGTCTATAAACCCAAAGAATATATTCATGAGAGTTTTAGGCACTAGAGTTTAATGCTGTTGTCCGTGGAGCCTAAACACAGTGTCTGAAATGCATTTGTCCTGTCGTGAACATACTGAGATTACCCTATCACCCATAATGCACAGCTGGGCACAGCATGTGCTCACAAAACCTTAAAAATTAGCACATTACTTTAAAACTAAAACATATATCTGATATTTTCAGTTTATAAAACTTCAGACATGACAGTAATTTTAAATAACTTGTCCAAAATTAATTTGGTTAAAATTTGAACTATAAGTTAAAAATGTATGCCTCTGGATGACTTGGGTGATATTGCCAGTGTATCAGTATGATGTTAAAGAAAATGTTTTTTTTTTTTTTGAGGTTCTCCCTTGCCTGTAGAGGATAGAGTGGTTTCTTCTGAAAGCAGCTTTTTTCTGTTTGCAGAGGGTAGAACTATACATCTCTTAGGAAACTTCTAACAGGTAGGTCTCAACTGATTTTAAATTTTAAAAATGTTTGCCGCTGTTCAGCTTGGTTTACTACGTTATCGGTCTAAAAGTTATTGGACGACAATTTATCGGAAGATAATTAGTCCGATAATGGTTTTTAAAGTTATCTAAAAAGATAATCCGATAATGAAAACATTACCTTCGATAATTATCTGTTATCGGATTATCGAAAGTGTGCCCACCACTGGACCAGGCCATTAAGTCACATAACTACAGCATGAAGTGTGGACGTCGGCACGCTGTCCTCATGTGGAAATAAATTAAAACACATATTGCTTCAGCTGACTGCTGCATCAGCTCACCGCAACGCTGGTAAATATCGTGTCGTACAGGAAATCACCCCATGGGATGTCACCGCTAGGTGTGAGTCACTGTGGGATTTCCCCACATTGTAATAATTAACACACAGTCACATTTTCAGCAGATCACTGCACACAGGGTACGCCATGCTGGCTGCATGAGTTCACGATGTGAGAGCCGGCTCTTCATGACACGGGAGCTGGCTGGTTCGAGCTCATCAGGTAATTCATGCAAAACATGAAAGAGAGAACAGTAATTTACTTCATTTCATTACTTCCTGGTGTACATCTAGGCAGAGGCTCAATCTGCTCGTTATAACAGGAATTAAGTATTACAAATTGTGGTGTTTTATTCATTTTTCCCTCTGCTGCTGTGTGCGCGACTTTCCACGTGCTCGCACTGTATTCGTGTGCGTGAACATGAGGGTGAACAAAATCGCTGCCACAGTATCCTGCATGCCTGTTTGACCGTGCGTCCCTCCCGACAGCAGGTAGAATGTTTCGTGTTTCCCCATTTCATTTTTGGTTCACAGAGTTTCTTCTGGTTTCTGTGTCTTTCACGTTGTGTGTGAAGGGGCCCTAATGCATTCTATCACACCCGACGTTTATGCATTCTATCACACCCGACGCTTATGCATTCTGTCACACCCGATGTTAGTGTGTCCCGTCACGCCCGACGTTAATGCATCACGTCACACCCGATGTAAAGGACCACTTCAGAAAGACCTGGAATTAGCAAGTACAATTGTTTCAAGAACACAATAAGTAATGAACTCAACCGCCATGGCCTAGATGCACACTCTCCAAGCAAGACTCCATTGCTGAAGAAAAGCATGTTGAAGCTCATTTAAAGTTTGTTGCACAACATTAGACAAGCCTGCAAAAGACTAGGAGAATATAGTTTGGTCAGATGAAACCAAAATTGAACTCTTTGGATGCCATAATACACGCCATGTTTTGAGGTCAAATGGCACTGCACATTACTCCAAAACTCCATAGCAACAGTGAAGTCTGGAGGTGGGAAGATCGTGGTGTGGGGCTCTTTATCAGCAGACTGCACTGACAAACTTCATATTATTGAAGGGAGGATGAATGGAACAATGAACCGAGACATTCTTGACAAAAAAAATCTGCTGCCATCTACCAGGATGATGAAAATGAAATGAGAGTGGTCATTTCAGCAAGACAATGATCCCACACACACAGCCAAGGAAACTCTGAATTGGTTTCAGAGAATGAAAATACAGCTGCTAAAATGGTTCAGCCAATCACTTGACTTGAACCCAGTAGAAAATCTATAGAAAGAACTAAAGCTCAGAGTTCATAGAAGAGGTCCAATTGATGATTGTTTTTGTGGAAGAATGGGCCAAAATTGCACCTGAGCAATGCATGTGACTGGTTTCTCCATACAAGAGGTGTCTTGAAGCTATTATTACTTTGTAAAAGAGATCTTGATCTCAATGGGACTAACCTGTTTAAATAAAGGTTAAATTATTAACAAAGGCTTCAGTAAGAGTGTTCAATACTTTCCCTGTGTCATGTCATTTTATTATACATAACGTAATTTCTGTACTTATTTGTTTTGGTTTCTTTGCATGTATGGATTACTTGGCTTGTTACTGACATCTGGTGAAAATTTCGTTTTGGCAGGAACTTTTGGAAATATATTTACTGAGAAAAAGTGACATGTTAAATACTTATTTTACCTGCTGTACTGTATACGAGGGCTGTCAATAAAGTATAGGTCCTTTTTATTTTTTTCAAAAACTATATGGATTTCATTCATATGTTTTTACGTCAGACATGCTTGAACCCTCGTGCGCATGCGTGAGTTTTTCCATGCTTGTCGGTGACGTCATTCCCCTGTGAGCACTCCTTGTGGGAGGAGTCGTCCAGCCCCTCATCGGAATTCCTTTGTCTGAGAAGTTGCTGAGAGACTGGCGCTTTGTTTGATCAAAATTTTTTCTAAACCTGTGAGACACATCGAAGTGGACACAGTTCAAAAAAATTAAGCTGGTTATCGGTGAACATTTTAACGGCTGATGAGAGATTTTGAGGTGATACTGTTGCTTTAAGGACTTCCCACGGAGCGGGACGTTGCGCAGCGGTCCCAGGCGCCATCGTCAGCCTGTTTCAAGCTGAAAACCTCCACATTTCAGGCTCTATTGATCCAGGACGTCGTGAGAGAACAGAGAAGTTTCAGAAGACGTCGGTTTCAGCATTTTATCCGGATATTCCACTGTTAAAGGAGATTTTTTTAATGAAAGACGTGCGGGCGGATTGCAGCGTCGGCTCGCAGCCGCCGCGACGCTCCGCCACAGGAAAAACACCTCTGTTGGAAGCCTTAAGGACAAGTTGGAACATGCCCAGCTGTTAAACAATTTCTCATATACTCACTCAACTGAAAGCCATCAAAAGCCGCCTGGATTTTACAAATGGTTATCAACACGGAGGTGTTTTTCCTGTGCCGCCGCACCGCGCCGACTGCGTCCCGATGCGCAGACCCGTCCGCATGTCATTCATTAAAAAATCTCCTTTAACAGTGGAATATCTGGATAAAATGCTGAAACCGAGTTCTTCTGAAACTTCTCTGTTCTCTCACGACTTCCTGGATCAATAGAGCCTGAAATGTGGAGGTTTTCAGCTTGAAACAGGCTGACAATGGCGCCTGGGAGCGCTGTGCAACGTCTCGCTCCGTGGGAAGTCCTTAAAGCGACAGTATCACCTCAAAATCTCTCATCAGCCGTTCAAATTTTCACCGAAAACCAGCTTAATTTTTCGAACCGTGTCCACTTCGATGTGCCTCACAGGTTTAGAAAAAATTTTGATCAAACAAAGCGCCAGTCTCTCAGCAACTTCTCAGACAAAGGAATTCCGACGAGGGGCTGGACGACTCCTTCCACAAGGAGTGCTCACAGGCGAATGACGTCACCGACAGGCGTGGAAAAACTCACACATGCGCACGAGGGTTCAAGCATGTCTGACGTAAAAACATATGAATGAAATCCACATAGTTTTTGAAAAAAATAAAAAAGAGCTATACTTTATTGACAGACCTCGTATACATAAACAATTTTCCTCAATTTTTCATTAGATTTCTACAATGACTAGTTACTCTATGTAGTTAAATGCTGTTCTTTAGTTAATGCTTTCATCTTGTTTATTGTTGTTATTCTCCTCTAAGCATACAGTTAAGTGCACTGTAGAATGAATGAGATCAGGGGAGGTGATGGTCGAGTGGTTAAGGCGTTGGACTGGTTGGACTTGAGACCAGAAGATCCTTGGTTCAAATCCCAGCCTGACTGGAAAATCTCTAAGGGCCCTTGGGCAAGGTCTTTAATCCCCTACTGCTCCCGGTGTGCAGTGAGCATCGGGGTGAATGTAAGGCACTATTTGTAAAGTGCTTTGAGTGTCTGATGCAGATGCAAAAAATGCAGTCCATTTACCATTTATCAATCAAAGATGGGTTGCTCTGCTTTAACTCTGAAAAATACATGTATGCTCATAATTAATTTTTATCTATATTTACACGTACTGTTAGCAGGAGGAAAACACAAGTATGTCTCCACCTATTTGAAAGGCTACAGGTCAGATGTGCTGTAGAAGTGGCATCTGTCAGAAATACACTTGATGCATAATAGAGCATGGATACACTTCTGAATTACTCCGCTACGCTGCAGGTGAGCCAGCAAGCACTGAACAGCGTGACGGCTGTCAGCTCCAATGTTGTGTTGAGGATGGAATGGAACGCATATGGATCTGATGTGTTTAAGGGGTAAGAATACTGGTAGTTCTAGCATGGGGGTTGAATCATGGGCTGTTTACCAAAGTCACAAAACCCAATTTGATAGCAGGCATCAAACTGAAATTAGAAATCAGTTTGTAAGACAAAGGCAAAAGGTTTGGATGCTCACCCACAGTTATAACTGGATCATGGCACCACTGGTGATTCACAGTTGAAATTGCCACGATGCATTTTGGATGTGGCTTGTACTGGTGACATTTCCATTGTATGTCAGGCCACCATTTCTTCCCTCTTCATCTACCATATGCACTCACGCAGACAGGCAACTCCAAGACCAGACCTGGAAGATAAGACATTTCACAAAACATATAATTAGTAATAAATGGTACTTTGTGCTTTTAAATTTTACTTTATGTTTCCTTCCTTCTACCTCCTGTGGCTTGGGATATTCAGGTTCAAACAGGAGAATGCACAGCATCTCAAAGTCAAATAACTTACAAAGATTCTGCACAGCTGTGTGGTGTCTCTTCATCAATTAATATCAAAAGAACCATGGCTCAAAATGCAGCAGAAAAAAGTCTGCAGAGCATAATGAACTCCATTTCGGATGCACGCCTTTCAGGTTCACCAAAGAAATAAGTCGCCAGGAAGAATACCCCCCACTGTGCATTGCAGTACGATTCTGCTGCTCATCTGTCAAATGATTAATGGTGTATGTGATGTAGCTTTAGCTCATTGACCTGAAATGCAGAGACATGGACACAGTATTTATTATTTTTTAATTATTAACACCTCATGTAGAAACTGGAAGCGGGCTCTGCACAGCTTAAGTGCATGCCAGGCTTCTGGGCTGAGGGACATAACGGAAATAAAATGGCATCATATCTTATTAAAATACATCCGAGGAAACAATGCTGATGATTTGCAGAGCCGTAGAATGCATCAGCTCTCAAACTGCGTGGATGATGACTGCATTTTTAAGGGCTGTACAAGTGCAAATACTCCACATGAGAATGAACAGCAAGAGTACCACAATAATTTTCTTTAGGAACAATGTAGTAAAAAAACTAATTTGCTCTGACCTAATAATGCCTGATGTACTGTACATCTAAATTACTACTGCCTGTCAAATTACCCACACACTGCTCAAATTCATGCATGTGACCATCATATCATATTTGTGGGACAATATATACAGTAGTGTTCAGAATAATAGTAGTGCTATGTGACTAAAAAGATTAATCCAGGTTTTGAGTATATTTCTTATTGTTACATGGGAAACAAGGTACCAGTAGATTCAGTAGATTCTCAAAAATCCAACAAGACCAAGCATTCATGATACCAGTAGATTCAGTAGATTCTCAAAAATCCAACAAGACCAAGCATTCATGATATGCACACTCTTAAGGCTATGAAATTAGGCTATTAATAAAAAAAGTAGAAAAGGGGTGTTCACAATAATAGCAGTGTGGCATGAGCCTGAGGAAAATGGGACGTTCAAGACATTGTTCAGAAGAACAGCGTAGTTTGATTAAAAAGTTGATTGGAGAGGGGAAAACTTATATGCAGGTGCAAAAAATTATAGGCTGTTCATCTACAATGATCTCCAATGCTTTAAAATGGAAAAAAAGAAAAAAAAAAGAAAACGGAAAACAACCATCAAAATGGATAGAAGAATAACCAGAATGGCAAAGGCTCACCCATTGATCAGCTCCAGGATGATCAAAGACGGTCTGGAGTTACCTGTAAGTGCTGTGACAGTTAGAAGACGCCTGTGTGAAGCTAATTTATTTGCAAGAATCCCCCGCAAAGTCCCTCTGTTAAATAAAAGACGTACAGAAGAGGTTACATTTTGCCAAAGAACACTTCAGCTAGCCTAAAGAGAAATGGAGGAATATTTTGTGGACTGATGAGAGTAAAATTGTTCTTTTTGGGTCCAAGGGCTGCAGACAGTTTGTGAGACGACCCCCAAACTCTGAATTCAAGCCACAGTTCACAGTCAAGACAGTGAAGCATGGTGGTGCAAGCATCATGATATGGGCATGTTTCTCCTACTATGGTGTTGGGCGTATATATCGCATACCAGGTATCATGGATCAGTTTGGATATGTCAAAATAACTGAAGAGGTCATGTTGCCTTATGGTGAAGAGGACATGCCCTTGAAATGGGTGGTTCAACAAGATAATGACCCCAAGCACACTAGTAACCGAGCAAAATCTTGGTTCCAAACCAACAAAATTAATGTCTCGCAGATGTGAAGATATCATGAAAAAATGTGGTTATACAACTAAATACTAGTTTAGTGTTTCACAGGATTGCTAAAAAAGCAGTTTGAACACAATAGTTTTGAGTTTGTAGTGTCAACAGCAGATGCTACTATTATTGTGAACACCCCCTTTTTCTACTTTTTTTTTTTTTTTACTAAAAGCCCAATTTCATAGCCTTAAGAGTGTTCATATGTGAGAACATTGTGAGAATCTACTGAATCTACTGGTACCTTGTTTCCCATGTAACAATAAGAAATATACTCAAAACCTGGATTAATCTTTTTAGTCATATAGCACTATTATTATTCTGAACACTACTGTATATATATATATATATATATATATATATATATATATATATATATATATATATATATATATATATATAAGAAATGGTGTTTATAGGTTGCCGCTGCTTTTTGCTTTTTCTGACAGGAACAAACAAGTGCAGCAACAATACAAAAATAACTAAACTGCACCAACAGAAAATGCTTGAAAATTGCTGCCAGGTAGTTATGCAGGCATGCTCACAATGACAGTACTGTCACTTGGATTTCTATACAACACGCTCCTAGCGTCTGTAAGCATTGTGATCAAGCTAAAAAGAAAGAAACACAGTCAAGGACAGCAGCCTGCCAATATTTTTGACCCTCCAAGAAGCAGATGCAACATTTTAGAGGTGAGAATTTTTTGCAAGAAAACATGAAGGATGCAGGGATTATTCAAATGTGCTTGTTTTGTGATTTGAACAGTGTTGTTCTCATATGACCCTTGGGGCAACTGTTTGTTGTGATTTGGCGCTATATAAAAAAAATTGATTGATTGATTGATTGATATGAATTAACATTCTAGGTGAATGTCCAAGTTTTATTTCTAATCCTAAAAGAGAATGATTGTGTAACAACTGAAGTGTCAAGAGATCAAATGGAGATTGCAAATGATTATCTCCACTGAGAGGGTCATGCATTTGTTGCCATTTTTCAGCAGGATCTATCAGCAGGGTCTGAGCTAGTACTTCGGTGAGGGTGGTCACATCTCCTCCTCTCTCCTCTCCTCTGTGTTTCTCTATCTCTGCTCCAACCTTCAAAAGTCCCAACTTCACCAGACTGTGAATTCTTCAAATTATATTTGGAATAACCATGGAATTGATCAGCTGGTCTCTCAACGCTGTTGACACCATTTTTTCAATAAGGAAATCAGGGCTAGGGGACCCTGCATGCCCAGATGGAACCTATCCTGTGGGCTATGTTCTTGATGCCTGGGAGAAGTGATGCATTGCATGCTTGGCACCACTCTCCGTGGAAGATGTCGAGAATTTATTTGTCTTTATGGTCGGAGGGCTGGTGCTGATTGGATTAGGCACTTCCCTGACCTAACGGAAAATTGGCAAGACGGCTGCTGCATGAGGTGGGCAAGGCGGTACAATCTCAGGCTGCATTAACTTTTGAACTCAAACGCAAGTTGGAAACCATCTCGGAGCAAATATCCACCTAGCAAAGGAAGATGTCGGAGACCAGGGAGTACTCATAAATTGGATTTGGATGGTCAGAGGAGCCATAAATGGAATTTCTGTGTTTCTCCGCCTAACCCCAAACATGGCAGCCTTATCAGCTACCGAAGGTCAAAATGTCTCACTTGGAAGGATTTCATTGGCCTTGGTGAAGCATTCGGCTCTCCTCTTATCTATCTGCCCTCCACTACAGTCTGCTGTTGTCAAGGCAACTCCAGACTTTATGCACACATGGACAGAGGCTGATATGAACGCATCTGCACACATGACGCAAGCCTCCCCCCACCCCAGCCACTGCTCTGACACTTCGGGAGGCTGCGCGGCACATAGCTACAGCGCTCCCATTCCTGTCCAGGATATACCTCGCCTCTTGCCCTGTGACTGCTGGGATAGGCTCCAGCCCCCTGTGACGCTCAACTGGAGTAAGCAGTTACAGAATTGGAGTAATTGGAGTAAGTAACAGAAAATGAATCATAAAAAGTTGACCAGGACACAGGAGAGCATCATTAGGACTCATCATTAATCATTGTGACACTAAATATTTGGTTTATATCACAAAATGTAAAATTCCAACCCTTGAAAAGGACAGAGTCACAGTAAGAAAATTCCAGCTAAATCAAACCCTTTTTTTCAAGGTTTGGAAGCGAATATACCTATGTACATTGCATGACAAAAGGGCAAAAACAAATCCTAATCTATTATATTTCATTTTATGCAAATCCATTTTTTATCATGTCCTAAAGCCAGTACATTTAAATCTCCTACTTCTAAATTCAAAAGTAATGATTTACAAATATTTAGCAACAGATGGTGCGTAAAAATGGATTGAAGTACAAGTGCCTGGGTGGCTTTGTGTATCCATGGCACCCAAATTGTGTGATGTGGCAAGAATACAGAAAGAAAAATCCCACACACTGCTGCAGCCAATACGCCAATGAAGCTTGACAGAACTTCACATCAGCACAAGTTAACCAGCTGTGAAGGGAACAGCTGCCGCTGATTAATAAAGAATCACAGCAACATTGCCATGTGTGAAAACTATTGTACTGATTGTTGAACTAACATCATTATCCTAAAAGGTGAAGCAGAAAGATTCCCCATGGAGCAGATCTAGGGAAAGAAACACAATACTGCATGATAGATATAGGCATTAGCAGAATGACAGCTCTAGACTACACTGTCTTTCTGATTGATTTGGTGGGATAAGGAGTTGAGGAATTTGATTCCCAGTCGTGCTACCTGTGTCCTTGGACAAGCCACTTCATCTGTATTGCCACAGTCCACACAGCTACAAATACATAGCAGCCTTGGCTGGGGAAGTTGGCCCCAGTGGAGTGACATTTTATCCAGACAAAGGCTTCACATTGTAGAATCCTTGGATAAGCACTAGCACCACTGGTCTGAAGTGCCTCCAAAGCATTTCCATCTGTCTTCATTATGATAATATTTCATTAAAATTCATATGTGGTGTGTATTCTAGTTGCACCCACCATATTGTTGTGTGTGGGCCGCCAGAAGAGGAGGTACTGCTGGCCCACCACCAGTGGGCGCTCTGCCTGAAGTGCGGGCTTCAGGCACGAGAGGGCGCTGCCGCCATGGACACAGCCGGGGGTGACAGCTGTCGCTCATTACCTCTTGACAGCTGTCACCCATCTACTCAACATCATCTCACTCCATAAAGACCAGACGTCATCTCCACCTCGTTGCCGAGATATCATACTTCATTGGAGGTAATATCCTCAGCCGTTTTGTAATATTGTTTGTATATTGTGAGTGTTGGCAGGAGTACCGGTACCGCTGTCAGTGGAAGCTGAGAGAGCGCTAGAAGGCACTCTTTTCCCTGAGGAATCTTCAGTACTCTGCAAGTTATTGAGTGAGAGGTGGAGGTGGCATTCCCACCGTTATTGTTACTGGGTGTACACACACCCACACTTGACTGTCTTTGTTCTTCGCCAGCAGTACCAGATCCGACAGTCAGGGACGGTGATCACCTGGGAATTCGGGACTTGGCGGCTCCAGTATTCACCAGGTTCTGGGGCGGCGGAAATCGTGTGGTTCCGGCTCTCCTCAGGACAGACGTCTTCTATCCTCGAGCCTGCCCACACGTCACCTTTGTGTATTGACTGTTGTGATATTCTGAGATTGTATGTTCGTTGTGCACATTCACAACATTAAATTGTTATATTTTGGCTCATCTATTGACCGTTCATTTGCGCCCCCTGTTGTGGGTCCATGTCACTACACTTTCCCAACACATATTGTCAATATGAATTGTGTTTGGTAAAATTCACAATGGCAGGGCTTTTTTTTCCACATCTGATGAAATGATTTGTTGCATTTATTGTAAAATGGCATTCAAGTATTCAACAAACACAGAGTAGGTTATTCTGGAGTGCAGGAGTTGGACTACCATTGTGTAGACAGTGGTTTGATTACTGGTCTTTCATTAGGGTGGTCCTCTACAGAATGCCAAAAATAAAAATGTGACTTTCTTAATGTGCTCCCTGACAAAATGGTTCAGCTTGATAAGAAAATGTTTTGTGCAAAATTTTATTTCGATACCACTACTCTAACCACTGCCACAAGTGGGGTGGAAACTGTAGTTGTTGAGCATATCAGTGCAAATCAACAATAGTAATGTACCTGTTCACAAATGAAATACAAATTAAAACAACAATCCTTTCTGCTTTAACTGAGATAAAAAAAGTATTACATGTCACTGTCCAGCAACAGTATATGGTGAAAACAAATAGTCATGGGCAGTGGCGTTTGGTTCCAATTTATTTGCCTCCGGGAACTGACGTCAATGCCACTCAACAACTTGCAACAGGTACTGGCGCTGCTGTTCATCCTTCATTAGGATGTGACTGTAATCCTGGATGAGTGCAACTCCTCCCTCAGAAAAATCATTGACAGCAGCAATATTACCCAGGACCTGCTGTGAAGACTGGAATGACGGGTCATCCTCCCACTCTGAGGGGTCCTTGATGAGCAAGTCTATGTTGACATTGACTGCCTCAGAAATCTGCAACTAATGAACTAATGTATCCAGTCCATAACTCAAAATGTCACTTGCACCTCACAAAAAACAGGCAGCAGTGGTCAATATTTCTCAAATCTGATGAAATTTCACCCAATTTATTTTTACCCCTTAAGGAACAAAAAATGAAGAAGCACCTTGAAAAAGTTGAAGTTTGTTTTTCGGGACCACCCTAGTGCTTCATACGGCCTGTTTATGCATTGTCCCAGGGCACCCAGCTGTAAATGGGTACCGGTGTCGCAGACCGAACGGTCCCCCTAGAAATCGCTCCCCCCTGATGATGCGGTTCACGGATTAACACCTCGTTTCTGTTCAAACTGCACACCATTCATCATCTATCTCAACGACAGATATCTGAAGCTTTTGTACAACAATAATTTCCACAAATTCAGCATTATTTCATCATAAAAGGTAGTGGAAGCGATCAGATCGGCTAAACGAGCTGCTAGCTGATGCGTTCACTGCGCGTTGGACATTTCAAAGTGTCACAGAATTTTGCCTTGTTCCTGCTTAAACTGCCTCGTTTCTGCTTAAAACTGAGTTTAGAATGATTTAAGAGGGTTTACCTTTATCATCTGATGTTTAATAATCCCATTAATCCATTTGATCACTTTAGGTGAAGAGACTCCGTCTCAGACGTGCTGCTGTGGTCCGAAATGACGCATGTGCAGATGCAAAAGGCGGGCTGATTTTTAGGGAAGGACCGTTCGGTCTGTGACACAGGTCTTAGTTGGGGAAATAATCTGCCTCACATTGGTGTCCCATCTGTCATCCTCATTAATGTTGTATCTGCGGACCAGTCTGATGGACTTCAGGGCTTGTATAAGACTTACTGCATCTACAGTAGCATCATCTTAAAAACAACAATTTAAAAGATGTACTCTAGAGTTCCTCCAAGCTATTACATAAGAACAAGTCCTACATTTCCCAGCTTTGAATTCAACTTTCATGCAAATCCAGCAGTTTTAGAAAGTCGTTTTTGTTCTTTTACAGATTTTCTGCAGATTCCCAAGCTGCACTCAGAACCAAAATGACTCCAAGTGATGGAAACATTCTCGTTGGACAGAGGGCAACTGAAACTATTGTCGGAGCTTTCATGTGCTGCCTTATTAGTTGGCAATACCACTGAATTGTGTTTTCAAAGAAATCACCTTTTTTATGCTAATACATTCCTCAGTGAATTAACTAATGGCAAAATGCCTTTGTTCATTTTACTTCAGTCAGCCATCACAACGTGGAATATTTTATAAATTATGTATGAAAGAGCAGCAGATAATGCTGACCCCGTCATTCCCTGCAGGGTACACTTAACCTTTGCATAGAGTGAGGTCAGGGAGTGATAACACAGGTCTACCCCAGGAAAAATACAGTCAGAGCCTCCAGATGGGGCAGATTGAAACACTAGATGGATGAAGGTGAGTGCAGAGAAGTAGTGATGCAGCAGATGGCTGAGCAGATACTTGGAAACTTTTTATTAGATAATGTAGGTGACATGACAAGGGTGCGTTGGATATACGTATGTAACTTTTTCCATGAGAGCTATATTGCTGTCCTCATGATCAGGCTCACAATCCCCCTCTTATTTCATGCTGTGATTAATGCTGTGCACACAGTGGGCTTCATTCACTAATATAGGAGAAGAAATGCTCTCACTCTCTGTATATAGCAAGTGTAAACAAACCAGAGAAAGTGAAAAAAAAAAAAAAAACTGAAGAGTTGGAAGTGTCCTCTGTACTGACTAGGGATGGGTATTGATAAGATTTTATCAATATCGATACCATTATCGACTCTGCTTATCGATCCGATTCCCTTATAGATACATCTTGTGAATTTTTTGTGTACTAAAAGTAGACTTTACAGGTTTTCTATGTCAGCGGGTCAGCTTTTTCTTATCGTGCACCCGCTCTGTGGAACAGTCTTCCTGCGACCGTGAGACAGTGGACATTTTTAAGTCAAGACTTAAAGCCTATTTTTAATTCACTTTCTTATGAATAGTTTTTTTTTTTTTTTATCAGTTTTATTCTTTTACTTCTGTTTTTAATTATGTATTTGAATTTTTTATTTTTTTATTTTAATTTTTTATGTTGAACTGTTCTATGTGAAGCACCTTGAGACAGCTTTTGTTGTAATTTGGTGCTTTATAAGCCGATTAAATTGAAATTGAATTGAAATTGAACAACATTTTATTGAGTCTTAAAGTAAATAAATATGAAATTGGTCACTGGATCTTTAAACTTTGGACATAACAAACTCTACATGGTGGATCCTTGATGGCTTGATCTCTGTTAAAAGCATTTCCTTTCAGACATTATTGGCATGAATGTCTTTCCATATGTCTGAGCTGAGCTCTTGCAGCTGACTGTGCTGCACGTCAGGATGTAATTCATAAAGAATGCAGCACATCTCATTTTGGGAGGAAAAAAATGTTTTAGTCGATTGTAGTTTCTTTTTTTTCCCCCTGTCTGCATATATAGTAATGTTAAATGCCACACTGGCAGAACCATTTATGAACATTAATACACATATATGCAATTTATTCTTGCAGGACAGAAGGTATGTAGTGCGTGAGTGAATGTGGTGTGTGTGTGTGATCCCCATCCGCCCTTCCCGATCACCCTAAAAGATCCTACTCAAAGCCGACTGACAACTTCTATCAGGAGGGACCGACCACCAAAACAACAGACAAAAATGACAAGTGGTGAAAGCAATAACTATGACGTGAGACACCGAGGAGACGGGGCCCCAACATAAAACATGCCGGAACAAACCACCGCACATGAACAAGCAGTGACAGTGACAGTCTGTTGTCTAATTCGTGAGCATTTATTCCCTAATCTAGGACCCAAGAGTCTTGATCTCCAAAACCGAATTGTGGTGTCGGCCACAAACACACAACCATCCACACAGAGACCCAGATCACAGCTATATATCCGATCACTACTGTGGCTGGTGTGTTGGGCCAAGATAAAAGTACAGAACCCTACCATAAGACATGGACCACTCCGGCGCATCGGAAGCCATACGGCCGACTGCAAGCGACAACGGAAAAGGGCCCAGGACGCAGGGCCCCAGGAGGAGCCAGGCAAAAAAGGGAAGTGGAAGGGCACAGGGGCCAGGAAGGGCAGCCACCAGAGCCACTGGGGCAGCACGACGGACCAACAAGGGAGCGGCCCGATGGCGCCGGAACGCATCCCCGACACCGCCACCCCCAAAAGTACAAACTGAAACTGACCTTTGTCACCATTCTTGCTGTTTTACCCCATAACTCCAGAACATTCAGTTATAGATAGTCCAAACTATACCTTTTTGGAAACACTGTCATCAGATACATAATGTGGTATCACTTTCAATATGATTGGAACATTTTTTAATTTTGACCCTGTACAATTCTTCAATTGACCCCTACTTGGCCCCTATTGAAAATTCAAATGGCTAAAGTTATTTTTCTACAATATGTACCAAAAGGTATACACAGTCAAACTTTGGTGCTTGTAACTGGATTTGAATGATTCTTACAGTTATCGGCTGTACTACAGCTGGTTCACACATCATATTTCCTTCTACTCCTCTTGCCTCTCTGCTCACATTTGTAAATCCAAGTGTTGAAAGACGTGGGGGCAAGTTGCCAAGTTAGTGTTCCTCTGATCATAACTTCTGAGTGATCTCAACCCTTACCATCTCTTACTTCTAGAGCAGCAATAATAACATTTTTTTTTTTTTACCCCAGCTTGCTTTGCCGTAGCATCATTCCGATGTACTTTCCTGTCAGCAGGGAAGAGATGCTCTCGACAGATACCGTATCCAATCATGTGCTTTCTTTTATTGGTCTTTAACAAGAACACTTATCAGAAATATCTGGAGAACCCAAGATGATGAGTCAAGGCCATACATCATTATTGATGTTACTGTCACAGCCCTAACAGCAGCTTCACCTGGAGGCATCATTAAATGTGAGTTTTGAAAATGTGGACATTGATTCAAACAGAATAGATTGCTTTTGAAGCACGAGCAGCCAGAAGGATGTGGTGATGTGTTTTCTGTGACATTTCATTCATGTTTTCACATTTTTCACTGGCTTTATTGTAGATTTCATGGGACACATTCGTAACAACATCAATCATAAATATATGCTAATTTGAGATCATGATGGTGGAATTTTGATTTAAAGCAACAACAAGCTAACCATGTAAAGTTTTTCATAAATGACAAATTATGCAGAGCATCCTGTGGTATCAGGGCTGATCTCCTTTAACTGGTTGGCCATGTTCTCCTTGTGTTGCAAGTAATTTTTGCTTCCATGGGAGACAGTCATCATCCCAACAAACTGGAATAAAGGACTTGTTGTCCTTCTCTGGCAAGGAAAGTACAATTGATTGGATAACAGCTACTACAGGGGCATTACACCGCTCTGTTCTAGACAAGTGTCATGAACAGGATTCAGTCCCAGTGAGTGGAGCATTCTGACTTCACACCCCAGAGGACAACCATGAAGTGCATCCTAGCTCTGTGACTACTCATCATATCCTGATGGGACATCCTCAGTATTCAGAGGATGCCCAGTAAGTTTCAGTAAGTTTCTACGTAGCCGGCGTGTGTGTGCTCTTCAGAATGCCTCCAGGTGGAAGCTGCTTTTAGGGCTGTGACAATAACATCAATAATGAGGGAGGATTCTGTGTGATTGGGTTGTCTTGAATCATAAATCAAGATGCAGACTTTTTCAGTAGCTACCTACTGTTACTACTGGAAGTGTTGAATTTGCTGAGCGATTCACATGTGTAACTCAGCAGTCATGTCTGAGGAATCTTGGTTTTGGATGTAATATAAAACACTTGTGAAGTACTTTACAGAGTCACAAAATAAATTTTCTGAAAATAAATAACAACAATAAATGCAGCAAGTGGCAACATGAGATGGTGATGGCAAACCCAGTAGTTTTGAACACAACCATTATTAACTATTCAGTTATGGTGCTGTAATTTCCTTATTAATTTTGACATCACAATCACTTATTGACACATATTTGACCAGATTTAATAAGCATTAAAACACCCACCACAAGACAGACCCTCAAGAAATTTGTGATGCCAGGATTTCAACAAATAATTCCACTAATATATTTATCTATCGATAGATGTATTGCTGGAATTACTTGTTGAAACCCTGGCTTCACAAATTTCTGGAGATAATAAGAACCAGCAGGAACGTTTTCTAATAACAGAATAATGAGACTATTGTTTATATTTACAGTTGTTCAGAATCCTTTGCATTACTTTGTGACACTGTGACATCTTACATCAGTTTTTGTGAGGACCTGTGTGTGTAGACCAAAACCTTCGGCACAGACAACAGCAGCAAACCTTGGTTTAAGCCCCCTTCACATTGGCATATTTGTACAGCTGCTCATTGCAGTGTATCATCTACGCTGAGTTGAGCAGCTCTACGCCCACTTTAAGCAGCTCTACGTCGAGTTTTTGCTCCCTGCACAGCAGTATGTTGAGGGCTATGCGTAGGACAGAAGAAATTAAACATGTTTAATTTTCTTCGGTGTAGAGCGCTGGACACAGTTTTAAGCAGGTCTGCACAGCACAGCATTACTGCATGCAAGTCTGTGCAACACTGCGCTTCTGTACACAACCAAAAACTGAGTGCATCAGCTGGAGGACATGAGAACATTATCACATAGCCCACAGCACCTGTGTGTTCACAACAGGGAACTGAACCTTAACTCAGAAATCCAGAAACACAACAGAGGTCGGTCGCTCGCTCAGTCGCTCGCTCTCTCTCACACGCGTGCTCTCTCTCTCTCTCTCTCTCTCTCTCTGTGTGTGTGTCTGATCAGACCTGTGACTTTAAAATAAAAGCGCACTCGCTGCATGTCGATGCGCTCAGCAAACGCCCTGATCGATCAGATCTGATCAAATCTGAAAAGAGTTGTGACTCTTTAAAATAAAAACGCACTCGCTGCATGTCGATGCGATCATCAGACGACCTGATCGATCATGTCTGATCAAATCAGCGGACCTGATCGAAGCAAGTTTAACGAGTCACAGCGTTTCATTCAGGGCAGCCTTTACCACAGCCAGACTCAGCAGCATCTGTACACAATGAAAGTGATCCACCAAGACAAAAAATAATAATAATAATAATGTTAAATGACGCTGTTTTTGAACTGCACCACACCTGCAGTAGAGAACAGAGCACACTTCTACAGATGCAGAAAATAGCACTGAACTGGTTTAATAGCGGCATGGTACACGCGACTGTGTGCACACATTAAAACGTGAACACACGCAGCTGCAAGTATGAAAGGAACACCGAAAAGGCTGAGTACGCGTGCATTTCGGGTGTATTTAAATGAAACACAATGCTGCAATATGCAGCTCTACGAATACGCCAATGTGAAAGGAGCTTTACTGGGAAACTGAGACAGCTCTGCCAGGCCAAGGAGGAGAGCTAACGGAAGTGGCAACAGGCTCCTGTAGAAGAAGGCCAGAAACACGCTGACAAAGGGGATCAGAGTAGCAGAGATGAGCTAATCTGGGGGGGGGGCAACTTGTTCCAGAAAGGGCCAAGAGGGTGCAGGTTTTCTTTGCAGCCACTGACTCCACCAGGTGATTTCACTCATTAACTGATTCCATCTGCTCAAAGTGAAATTGAGTGAAATCACCTGGTGAAGTCAGTGGTTGCAAAGAAAACCTACACCCTCTTGGACCTTTCTGGAACAAGTTGCCCACCCCTGAGCTACTCTGATAGGCTGAAAAAACAATTCTCAGCCAACGATCTTCCAATAGTGCGGAGAGGTCTTCAGCATGCCACCAACTACAGGAGACCATCCCCACAACGTGTGGGGACCCCTGACTGGCTGAGGAGTGGAACCTGTTTTTTCAATAGATTTGAAAGAGACCCTCACACACCCCTCCCCTACTCCAACGACAATACTACCTGCTCCCCTGGAGACCTCTTTTCCCCTCCCCTCTGCAACCCCACCCAAACTAATGATCTGCAAAGAGGAAGTATGCCAGCAGTTTCACAGACAAAAGATCAAGAAGCCTGATGGTGTGTCTCCCCAACCCAGTCTCACGGTATGTTGTGATTCAGCAGCACAAACTATACATTAATCTATTGGTTCCTGATATTGTCACGAAAAGTGCCACATTTTCATCACAGCAGCACAAATTCATTCTAATACATTCTGTGATGGCTGCACGAAATTCAAAGTGAAGCGGGGGGGTTGGGGTGGTTATGGTTAGGGTTGGGGGAAGGAATAGGGTTAAGTTATGGTTAAAGTTAGGGTTGGGAGTAGGAGTAGGATTAGTAATAGTGCGTTAACAAAAACAGTCACATGACGAGAACACACACACACACACACACACACACACACACACACACACACACACACACACACACACACACACACACACACACACACACACACACACACACACACACACACACACACACACACACACAAACCAACCAAACAAACAAACAAACAAAAACATGAGGCTGGGCTGGTCTCCCTCACATCTAAGAGCCTGTGCTGATCAGTTGGACCCCATCATCACCCGGATTTTCAACAGATCTCTGGAGTTGTGTGAGGTCCCCTCCTGCTTAAAATGCTCCACTATTATCCTGGTCCCAAAGAAACCCTCTATAACAGGACTAAATGAGTACAGGCTTGTTAGCCTGACATGAAGTCTTTTGTACAGTTAGTGATGAGCCACGTGAAGGACATCAGAGGAACCCTGCTGAACCCCTGCAGTTTGCCTACCGGGCAAACAGGTCATTTGAGGATGCAGTCAACATGGGACTGCACTGCATCCTGCACCACCTAGACTCTGCAGAGACATACATGAGGATCCTGTTTGTGGACTTCGGCTTGGCGTTCGACACCATCATCTCAGACATTCTCCATAAAACCTCTCCAACCTCTCTGTGCCAGCTCCCACTTGTCAGTGGATCTCCAACTTCCTGATGGACAGAATGCAGCAGGTGAGGCTGGACAGCATCACATCCAGCACACGGACAATCAGCACTGGCGCCCCTCGGGGGTGTATGCTCTTCCCACTGCCTTTCTCCCTCTATACAAAACACTGGACCTCAGGGAACCCCTCTATTAAAATCCTGATGTTTGTGGATGACACCACCGTGATTGGTCTCATCCAGGATGGTGATGAGGCTGCATACAGACAGGAGCTGGAACAGTTGGTCCTCTGGTGTGGTCAGAACAACCTGGAGCTGAACCCACTCAAAACTGTGGAAATGATAGTGGACTTCAGGAGGAAAAAAAACTCACCAATTCATATACCTCATCAGGGCTTTTCCTGCTCTCAAGTTCATAAAAGAAGAATTTTGCACTACTCGTATGTCTGTGTCATGGAGCGACACTGTATAGAGGGAGGACAGCAAGAAAGACAGTGTGAAAAAGTTTGATAAGGAATCAAGAATCCGTGGAATTGGCGCTGGGTTGAATTTAAAGTCATCTTCATGAACACATCCGAAAGAATAAAGGAAGTGAAAAAAGCTCAATGCATCTTTTGCCATCAGGACGTTAAGTGTGGTAAGAATTTTCCTCTCCCTGGAAAATAAACATTATGCTTTTCAAACAGGATTTCACAAAACAAAAAAAAAGACCTTTTGGCTTTTCATGGATTTACAGGAATTCACACAAGAATATAAGTGACTTTTTACTATAAGATATGTTATAAACAGTGTTGCCACAGTTACTTTGAAAAAGTAATCCAATTACTGATTACTGATTACTCCTTGAAAAAGTAACTTAGTTACTTTACTGATTACTCAATTGTAAAAGTAACTAAGTTAGATTACTAGTTACTTTTTTAGTTACTTTCCCAGCTGTCGACAACAACCCACGTCAACATGACAATGATACCTGTTTTGCCAAAACTCACTTTATAGTCACCCTTTCTTGACTTCAATGAAAATAAATACTTGTTTTATAAAAAGTAAAATAAAGACCTCTTTCTTGACCTCATATTTAACTGTTGACAGCACTGTAACAGTAAAACTTGCAATTTCAAACCTACATTGTTTATAAATGTAACTATTAAATTCTAACATTTTTCTAACATTTAAATTCTCTCTAAACATTTTACTTGTCGAAATTATTATTATTTTAAGCAATATTAGTAGTTGTAGTAAAAAACGGCTTCAAAACTGGACCTTTAATCTAGGGCTGTTGTGGGGGGGGCACATCCCTCCTCCACGCCCCCATCCCATCTGGATTCGCCCCTGCTTTGGCGTTTGAGCACAAAGAATGGATAACATTTATTTATGCAGAAACCATGACCAGATTTACAGGTAAGAAAGTTTTATTGCGTTTTCACATCATGTGGTCCTCAGAAAGAGAGTTTAGGTGCATTTGAGTGGAAAATAGTGTTAGTTGTTGCGTCGCCGAGGATCAGCTGTTTTTAACGAGACGATACGGAGCAGCTCAGCTCAGAATTCTAAATAAAGGAGGAAAAAAGTATAAAAATGTCTTCATAAAGCTCAGTGCAGGTGTGCTGATCACCGCCCTTTAAGAGGTGAGGACGAGTGGAGCAGCTGCAAAAAACCGCAGATGAAAAGCTCACAGCTCACTGAAAGTGGGACGTTCAGTCGAACCCCGACCTCCTGCCCACGGACCAAGTTTAATGCTGCTATGGACCCACAATGAAAAATAATAGTAACGCACAGTGACATGGAGAAGTAACTTTAATCTGATTACTGACTCGTTACTAAAAGAAGTGGTCAGATTAGAGTAACGCGTTACCGGCATCACTGGTTATAAATACTTTGCCATGATTTTCAAAATAGTCTACAAGCTTTAGCTGTGGTTTTTGAAATGCTTTAACAGTCTTTTCAGTCTTCATGAATTTCATGTACTAATTGTTCTGAGTTAATGCATAATTTGGTTTACAATTAAAAGGAAAATCATTCCAGGTCCTACTTCCATGTCATATTCTGTTATTTCACCATTATCAGTGACAGTTCAAATTAAAGGTTGAATCTAGGATCATTTATATATGCATTTCTTTTGAGAATTTTTTTGGGACATGCCTATCTTGGCTTTCAATGCTTACCAGCCCAGTGAGTATAAGAGAAATTGTGGAGAGTTGGGCATGTCCCAACTTGTCGTCTGGCACTCCAAAACGGAGGTGTTCCTTTGTCTCGCTCGATCAGCGAATCGGTCCTGACGCGCGAAGCCTCCGCGCAGCTTTCCATGACAAAATCTCTTGTTAAAAGTGAAATCTGCTGGAAAATGGCTGATGTCCAGCTCTTGTGATAACCAGAGAAATTGCTCGTGACGGTCCCGGCTCCACACATCCATCCGTTTAGAATTGATGTGGTGTTTTCTGCCTCTCGATGGCGGCTCGGAGTGCGGCGCGCTGTGCACCATTGTGGGGCATCGTTAAAGCTGTAGTAACACTCCTTATTCTCTGTGAGGCCTGTAAAATTTTCACCGAAAGCCAGATAAATTTTTCGAATGGTTTCCAGCTGCTTGTCTCTAACAGTTTCTGAAAAAATTCTGATGTAAAAAAAGCCCAAATCATTCCGCCATTTCCTGACAATGAAAATCTGACGAGGGGGCTGGACCACTCCTCCCACAAGGCGTGCTCACAGGCGAATGACGCAACCGACAGGCGTGAAAAACTCACGCATGCGCATGAAGGTTCAAGCTTGGCTGACGTAAAAACATATGAATCAAATCCATATGGTTTTTGAAAAAAAATAAGGTAGGATACTTTTCTAATAGACCTCGTATTTATACATGTTGTGCAGACAGAGTGCAGCTCAAACTGGAGTCAAATTCCTTGTATTCTTTAAGGATACTTGATGAATAAAGGCTATTCTGATTTTGATTCTGCTGTGACACAATCCCACTGCTGATTTAATTAAGATAAAATCACTCGCAATAACATTTGAACAGCAAAAAACATGGGCCCATTTTTAATATAAAATTGCGTGATGACAGTATGATGCCAGTATAGCAGGCAGGACCTTGTGTAAATGATGCCGATAATCCAGTCATGTCCACCCTTAATATATTTAAGCATCTTCAGTGTGCTGATAAAATATTAAACATTTCATTTGGATCTGACTCAGATTATTGATTTAACAATTAGCAGCACTCTGTAATAATTATGGCTCACTGTCACATCAAACAAGGCTAATTATTTTATTCATTATACAGTACATGCATATGTAATGTGCAGTGGTGGGCACACTTCCGATAATCCGATAACAGATAATTATCAAAGATAATGTTTTCAGTATCGGATTATCTTTTTAGATAACTTTAAAAACCATTATCTGACCAATTATCTTCCGATTTATTTTTGTCAGATAACTTTTAAACCAATAAAGAAAATTAAAATTAGTTCAGCACCCACCTGTTAAAAGTTTTGTAACAGACACATAGTTATAACCTTTGCAAACAGAAGAAAACTGCTTGTATAAAAAGCATCTCAATTCTCTGCAAACAAAGGAAAAACAGCCCCAAAAGAAAAAAAAACCAAACAAACAAACAAACAAAAAAAAAACCATTTCCTTTAACACCATACCAATATGTGGGCAATATGACCTAAGTCATCCAGAGGCATACATTTTTAACTTGTGGTTCAAATTTTAACCAAACTAATTTTGGACAACTTATTTAAAATTACTGTCATGTCTGAAGTTTCATAAAGTAAAAATATCAGATATATGTTTTAGTTTTAAATAATTAATGTGCTAATTTTTAAGGTTTTGTGAGCACATGCTCTGCCCTGCAGTGCATTTTGGGTAGGATGATGTAATCTCAGTACGTCACGAAAGGACAAATGCATTTCAGACACTCTGTTCAGGTTCCACGGACAACAGCATTAAACTCTAGTGCCTAAAACTCTCTTGAATATATTCTCTGCATTTATAGATGTTGATTTTTTAAATTGCATTTGTTAAATTCCACGCATTTTAAATGTGAGCAGACAGGGGTTATCTAGAATTTGTTTTGAAAGCCTCTACTGCCATCTAGCATCTACTGGCCAGTAGTGTTCATGGCAGTGTCTGGGGACCAGTAGATGGCAGTGTTCTATTTATTTTGACCCCGGTTATATCAGATTGTCAAATCAACTTTTTTCTTTGCAAATTTGTTTTACTAGTAGTTGTAAGTGTGCCAGAGATAATATTGGAATTTATTTGTTATCTGTTATCTGTAACTTCTGATACATTTTTGGGTGGTTTATTGTTTTCTTTATCGAATATAACTTTTCAGTTATCTGATTATCTGTTATCGAAGTTAATTTTTTGGTTGTCTGTGCCCACCACTGGTAATGTGTGTTATTAAGTGGAATTAAATGTGTGAGTTGTGACTTACACACACATCATTTTGCTGTGAGTCACAGTTTGGGTATATATGTGAACCTTTTGCCATCTTGTTTGTGTTTATAAATCACAATGTATGCATTAAAATTGCCATGCACATCACATGAATTGTGAGGGAATGTCAGCTGGGATATTATGGCCATGTGGCATGCTCGTCTGAGATCCACTGCACAGGTGCCTCAGCACTGAAGACCCCAGCACCTGGAGAAGGCCAAGTTTATGGCCATATGTCACCTGGTGGTGGGAGATAGATGGCTACTTTTGGGAAATGGGGACAGAGTGCCTGTTTGCCTGGGTGGCTGCCAACCAGGACAAAGGATGTTTCAATAGTGTCATGGTTACAGTGAGGCATGGCATAAATACATACACAAATACTGCCCTGATACATGTCAGTTGTACGGATCTTACATTTATTTGTGCAAGCCATAGATATTCTCAGAAATGAACACACATTCTTAATTTTTAGTGTTTCTGTTGCTGTAGATTCAGATCAAGAGACAGATCTTTCCTTTCAATCAGTGATTATCAGCATTGATCATAGATCAAGGAATTGAAACTGACTTATTTAATGTAATTGTGGAAGTAACAAGGTGAGTATGAGTTAGTGAAGTGACTGATTATTTAATATAGCACTTATAGTAGTATAGCTATAATATGCTATAGTAGCATAAAATGACTTTGGATTGGGTTGATGACATTTGATACAAATTCTGGTGATCCTCTTTACAGAGTTAAAGCATTTCAGCTCTAAGGTCTGCAATAAGGATCAAAGTTCAAAGGCATAATATCCCACTTGAACCTGATTCATTTGATCCTGATTATAGCAGTAAAGACATATTTAAACAATGCCAAGTATACAAGCCTTAAAAGGTCAGTGCTCCAGAGCAAGAGTGATCAGGATCAAAGATGAGTGATTAGCATCAAAGTTCAGTCATCGGGATCAAAGGTACCAGGATCAAAGATGTTTGCTTTGGAGTAGAGTTTAGGATGAGGATCACAGTCAGCAATCAGGATCTATGAATGTTGGAGAAACCAATGGAATGACCCTCATAATTAAACAAAATTCAACAGACACATAATTGGAGATGGTTGGACTTTGGTAGAGGCGTGCCCTTCTAGTTAAACATTGTTACAATGTTACATTCAGCAATGCATATTCCAGCACACAATAAATTGTAAAAAAGCAATTGAAGAAAGGCACAATTACACAGAAAGAACCGAGAAACCCTTTAAATTCAAAACTTAGAGAAAAACGAAAGGAAAAATTAAGTGGAATGAATGCCTAATAGTGAATACGGTTGATTCTCAGGTTATTGCCCCTGAAGCTCCAAGAGTTCATTTCTGTTCTATAATGTCTTTAAACATCTTGTGGTATACTGGAGTTGATTAAGGGTCTTACATTTAACCCATTTACTCCACTGTCTTGAATATTCATATTCTTGAATTCTAGCTCATTAAATTATCAGGTCAGTTTTTAAAGTCTTTTATATATTCGATTTCCATTTTTTTAATAGAAATATGAAAATGTTTTATCCAAATCCTATTGATGCAGTGCAGTTGAAATTCTGAATGTCCTAAATAGGTATGTCAGTGTCTGAATCATTTATTTGGCATTATTCCTAAAATAAAATACACTGGTCCAATGAGTCCATTTGAAATATACTGATAATGACGTATATGATTGCTAATGCGAAAGGTCTTTGTACTGAAAAAGAAAATTAATGTGTATTAGTATTTGAAATCTGGTAAGGTTAAGTCAGGTCTGGGAGCATGCAATGGTGAGGTGCATAACCTCATCCACCACACTACTCCTCTTAGTCTCCCTAAGTAATGGCTTGTTTGTCATAAAATCCTCTGAAGAGACCTTGTACCAAAGATGTCTAGTCTGTGGTATCTAGTCTCCAAACCACACAGTAAGACAAGAAGACGTGGACCTTCCTTCTTAGACAAAGAGATAAATTAAACTAAAAGCTCTTCCTATATGGGTCATTCTGTCCCAAAGGCTGAATACCTCAAGTCCACATTACAGTCACATCTTGATTGCTTCATTTCAAATCCATTGTAATGTAAAAGTATCACTAGCCAAAACTGTATCATATTAAAAATTATTGTTTGATTGTCATCAGACTAGAGTGTATGTTTATTTTTTTAGCATCTATATTAACTATGATGGTGATTATGCAATATGAATACTACAAACTACCTTGACATTAGCTGAAATTGGACATTTCTCCAATAGACTCCATAGAAAAATGATAAAGTTCATTTTTGGGAACTTTGGGAAGTATGAATCAAAACAAATACACACGTGCAATATGTATGAGGGCTCTTTACAGGGGGATTGTCTATCAGTGTGTGAGTTTGTCTGATATAAAGACTCTCAGTATTCTTCTTGCAGTGTTATGAAAATGTCCATTAAAATATGAAATCCAGATCCTAGTGTGATTGTTAAATGAAAAGCCTCCGCTTAAAAATTTTCATAACAACTCAGCATTAACACACTGGCCATTTGAAAAGTGATTGATCAGTTTGGATATATAGTGGTTCTAAAGCAATAAAGCAATGCATAATAATAATGGTCATGGATATAAAATGGTCACAGTGGTTGGTTGATGTGGAATGAAGCATTGTGAGGAGCTGTGAACCAGTGAGCTCCGTCAGTCTAAATGCTTTTTAATACCACATAATTACCAGGGAGTGTGGCAACTGCTATTTCTCATGTTCCATTTACACGATGTTGGATATTTTGGGGAAAAAAAAAAAAAGAAAAAAAAACTTGAATACCTCATTAGTGGTACGTATTAGCTCTGATTGATAGTCCCAGTCCATGTCTGGTCTGGGCAGTCTGACTCAGCAGTGATATAAGATTTAAGATCACCCACGGCTCTCCCTTGCTGATAGCCGCAGGGCAGAGCTGGGCGCAGTCTGCTCTTAACTTATCCTGACTAATTTATGGTTTTGCTCGCTCAGGGCACATTTTTAATGCTCGACCTGGGAGTATGACACAGCTTTGCTAAGCTGGTTGAACAGAAGGAGCTCCACCTGGAGACCTGGACCTGCTGTGTTAGATCACAACTCGACTCTGACCAGAATGGAGTCAGTGGAATGACTGAAATGAAAGAGTGGAACAAATTTAATTAAAACCAGACAACTGATTTTTGTATGAGCTGAATTTAAAGAAGAACTCTTTTATTTTTCAAGCTTGGGTCTATTTTTAGATGTTTTTGAGTGTAGTGTTTCCCTTGGGACAAAAATACTTTTAATGGGTCCAGTACTTAGTTTGTGCATTTAAACCTTCACAGGCTAAACAGCAATACCATGAAATTTCATGGGGCAAGCTAAAAACGTGACAGTAAAATGGTTGTTGCTATGGAATGGGCTAAAATGTCATTAGACGTCAGGAAGCATGGAGTGGATCTCTGTGGTGGTACACATGCATACGAGGTCTATGAGAAAAGTATCCGACCTTATTGTTTTTTTTTCAAAAACCATATGGATTTGAATCACGTGTGATTGCGTCAGACAAGCTTGAACCCTCATGCGCATGCGTGAGTTTTTCCACGCCTGTCGGTTGCGTCATTCGCCTGTGAGCAGGCTTTGAGTAAGGAGTGGTCCAGCCCCCTTGTCGGATTTTCATTGCCAGGAAATGGTGGAATGATTTGGGCTTTTTTCCATCAGAATTTTTTCAGAAACTTAGAGACTGGCAGCTGGAAACCATTAGAAAAATTTATCTGGCTTTCAGTGAAAATGTTACGGGCTTGGTAGAGAATAAGGAGTGTTACTGTCGCTTTAAGGACGGCCCCCAGCAGCTGTGGGGCGCGCCGCGCTCCGAAGCCACCATCGACAGGCTGAACGACCATTTCATTTCTAAACGGATGGCTGTATGGATCCGTGACCATCGTGTGCCATTTCTCTGGTTATCACAAGAGCTGGACATCAACCATTTTCCGGCAGATTTCACTTTTAACAAGAGATTTTGTCATGGAAAACTGAGCGGAGGCTTCGCGCGTCACGATGGATTCGCTACTGGAGCGAGACAAAACCACCTCCGTTTTGGTCTCACAGGACGGCTTTGAGATGGCATTCAGACAGCTGTCGGTGGTTTTTCCATCGAGTGATTATCCGAGAAATTGTGGATGTGCCTGGACATGCCAGAACATGTCCCGTGAGGCTTCATCACGGCGTTGCTTTGCGCCATGCGGCACCGCCGCGACACGCGAAGCCTCCGCTCCTCTTTCCATGACAAAAACTCCTGTAGCAGTGGAATGTGCCGTTCATTTCCAAACTGGACGCTGTGTTTTATCCGGAACGTCGTCTGACTAGCACAGGAATTGTGAAAAGATGTGGACATCAGCACTTTTTCAGCACATTGAGACAGACGTGTGGAAGAATTCTGCGCGTCGCAGCAGTGCCGCATGGCGCAAAGCAACGCCGTGATGAAGTCTCACGGGACATGTTCTGGCATGTCCAGGCACATCCACAATTTCTCGGATAATCACTCGATGGAAAAACCACCGACAGCTGTCTGAACGCCATCTCAAAGCCGTCCTGTGAGACCAAAACGGAGGTGGTTTTGTCTCACTCCAGTAGCGAATCCATCATGACGCGTGAAGCCTCCGCTCGGCTTTCCATGACAAAATCTCTTGTTAAAAGTGAAATCTGCCGGAAAATGGTTGATGTCCAGCTCTTGTGATAACCAGAGAAATGGCACACGATGGTCACGGATCCATACAGCCATCCGTTTAGAAATGAAATGGTGGTTCAGCCTGTCGATGGCGGCTTCAGAGCGCGGCACGCACCACAGCCGCTGGGGGCCGTCCTTAAAGCGACAGTAACACTCCTTATTCTCTACCAAGCCTGTAACATTTTCACCGAAAGCCAGATAAATTTTTCTAATGGTTTCCAGCTGCCAGTCTCTAACAGTTTCTGAAAAAATTCTGTTGGAAAAAAAGCTCAAATCATTCCGCCATTTCCTGGCAATGAAAATCCGACGAGGGGGCTGGACCACTCCTCACTCAAAGCCTGCTCACAGGTGAATGACGCAACCGACAGGCGTGGAAAACTCACGCATGTGCACAAGGGCTCAAGCTTGTCTGACGCAATCACACGTGATTCAAATCCATACGGTTTTTGAAAAAAATAATAAGGTCGGATACTTTTCTAATAGACCTCGTATTTACCTGAGTAAAAAAATAAATAAAATGACTAATTACCAGGCAGCTAATTAACTCAGGATTCGTCTGCCATGACACCACAGCTCTTCACTAACACCAAACAAGTCAATTGCTGATGAGTGCCTTGTTTACCAAGAAAGTAGTTAAAGGTACCTTGACACTTGCACGTATTTAACTCCAGCACTAAAGTGCAACTCGTCATGCCAATGCAACCCGCAAACCTGATGGATTTGAATCACGTGTGCTTTGGTTTTTGTTTTTGGTATGTTTTTTTGGTCCTGCACACCTTTTTATGTGTTTTGGATGTGTGTGTCTTTGTTGTATTATATGATAGATTTAACAACTCATCATAACTGTTCAGAAATGCTGTGCTATGTTCACACTGACACTCAGAGTTTTTTAATTGTTTGCAAAATGTTCATGTGAAGTTCACATAACGCTTGCCAGAGATTTTGAACATAAAATCTAGATAGATTAACAATAAATAAATAATAAAAAACAAACAAACAAAAAGACTAAAACAGAGAAGCAGTTAAAATAAGACAAATTTACAGTTAAGATTATCACAAATTTGAACACCTGATGGCAACTGATTTCAACTAAGGACACCTATATATTTAAAAGAATTTTTACCCACATTTGTGGTGTATATTGGAATGAATAATGACGAGTGACTAGAGCTAGTTCTGTTGTTTCTCTCCCGGTAACCAATTAAGTTGAGCAAAGTGCAAGTTATCTAAATGGGTTCTGGCTGGAAAATGGAGTACAGTCCTAATAAGTTTGCTTTGACATACTTGTAGTTTGTTCCTGATAGCCTGCGACAAATTGGTATACCATGAAGTACAAGCATAGTCCACATGACTCTGGACCAATGGTGCTGCAAGCAGTTGTGTGTATCCATGTCCAGGTATTTGACTAACCTAGCCAGAAACTTAATTCTTGAAATGACCTTCTTTATTATGTTACAGGCCATAGCCTCTCCAGACACAGTTTGATCAATTTCCAAACTTAGATATTTTACCTTTTCTTTTTTTGCTTCAAATCAAATCAAATCAATTTTATTTATATAGCGCCAAATCACAACAAACAGTTGCCCCAAGGCGCTTTATACTGTAAGGCAAAGCCATACAATAATTACAGAAAAACCCCAACGGTCAAAACGACCCCCTGTGAGCAAGCACTTGGCGACAGTGGGAAGGAAAAACTCCCTTTTAACAGGAAGAAACCTCCAGCAGAACCAGGCTCAGGGAGGGGCAGTCTTCTGCTGGGACTGGTTGGGGCTGAGGGAGAGAACCAGGAAAAAGACATGCTGTGGAGGGGAGCAGAGATCAATCACTAATGATTAAATGCAGAGTGGCACATACAGAGCAAAAAGAGAAAGAAACACTCAGTGCATCATGGGAACCCCCCAGCAGTCTAAGTCTATAGCAGCATAACTAAGGGATGGTTCAGGGTCACCTGATCCAGCCCTAACTATAAGCTTTAGCAAAAAGGAAAGTTTTAAGCCTAATCTTAAAAGTAGAGAGGGTGTCTGTCTCCCTGATCTGAATTGGGAGCTGGTTCCACAGGAGAGGAGCCTGAAAGCTGAAGGCTCTGTCTCCCATTCTACTCTTACAAACCCTAGGAACTACAAGTAAGCCTGCAATCTGAGAGCGAAGCGCTCTATTGGGGTGATATGGTACTATGAGGTCCCTAAGATAAGATAGGACCTGATTATTCAAAACCTTATAAGTAAGAAGAAGAATTTTAAATTCTATTCTAGAATTAACAGGAAGCCAATGAAGAGAGGCCAATATGGGTGAGATATGCTCTCCCCTTCTAGTCCCTGTCAGTACTCTAGCAGCAGCATTTTGAATTAACTGAAGGCTTTTCAGGGAACTTTTAGGACAACCTGATAATAATGAATTACAATAGTCCAGCCTAGAGGAAATAAATGCATGAACTAGTTTTTCAGCATCACTCTGAGACAAGACCTTTCTAATTTTAGAGATATTGCGCAAATGCAAAAAAGCAGTCCTACATATTTGTTTAATATGCACATTGAATGACATATCCTGATCAAAAATGACTCCAAGATTTCTCACAGTATTACTAGAGGTCAGGGTAATGCCATCCAGAGTAAGGATCTGGTTAGACACCATGTTTCTAAGATTTGTGGGGCCAAGTACAATAACTTCAGTTTTATCTGAGTTTAAAAGCAGGAAATTAGAGGTCATCCATGTCTTTATGTCTGTAAGACAATCCTGCAGTTTAGCTAATTGGTGTGTGTCCTCTGGCTTCATGGATAGATAAAGCTGGGTATCATCTGCGTAACAATGAAAATTTAAGCAATGCTGTCTAATAATACTGCCTATGGGAAACGTATAAAGTAAATACAATTGGTCCTAGCACAGAACCTTGTGGAACTCCATAATTAACCTTAGTCCGTGAAGAAGATTCCCCATTTACATGAACAAATTGTAATCTATTAGATAAATATGATTCAAACCACCGCAGCGCAGTGCCTTTAATACCTATGGCATGCTCTAATCTCTGTAATAAAATTTTATGGTCAACAGTATCAAAAGCAGCACTGAGGTCTAACAGAATAAGCACAGAGATGAGTCCACTATCTGAGGCCATAAGAAGATCATTTGTAACCTTCACTAATGCTGTTTCTGTACTATGATGAATTCTAAAACCTGACTGAAACTCTTCAAATAGACCATTCCTCTGCAGATGATCAGTTAGCTGTTTTACAACTACCCTTTCAAGAATTTTTGAGAGAAAAGGAAGGTTGGAGATTGGCCTATAATTAGCTAAGATAGCTGGGTCAAGTGATGGCTTTTTAAGTAATGGTTTAATTACTGCCACCTTAAAAGCCTGTGGTACATAGCCAACTAATAAAGATAGATTGATCATATTTAAGATCGAAGCATTAATTAATGGTAGGACTTCCTTGAGCAGCCTCGTAGGAATGGGGTCTAATAGACATGTTGATGGTTTGGAGGAAGTAACTAACTCTGGTTATTGGCGACTCTGTTTTGAGAAATGTGAAGTTAGCGACACCAGCAACCATAGTCAATGGCCTTCTGGGGGCCAGAGCAGGCGACACTGAAGGAAATTTGAAACTGCTGGCTAAGGCTAAGCGTAAATTTGGTAAGACTGTAATTCACGTCGGCAGTAATGACACCCGGTTACGCCAATCGGAGTTCACTAACATTAACATTGAATCGTGTGTAACTTTGCAAAAACAATGTCGGACTGTGTAGTTTTCTCTGGGCCCCTCCCCAATCGGACCGGGAGTGACATGTTTAGCCGCATGTTCTCCCTGAATTGCTGGTTGTCTGAATGGTGTCCAAAATATGAGGTGGGCTTCATAGATAATTGTCAAAGCTTCTGGGGAAAACCTGGTCTTGTTGGGAGAGACGGCATCCATCCCACTTTGGATGGAGCAGCTCTCATTTCTAGAAATCTGGCCAATTTTCTTAAATCCTCCAAACCGTGACTATGCAGGGTTGGGACCAGGAAGCAGAGTTGTAGTCTTACACACCTCTCTGCAGCTTCTCTCCCCCTGCCATCCCCTCATTACCCCATCCCCATAGAGACGGTGCCTGCTCCCAGACCACCAACAACCAGTAAAAATCTATTTAAGCATAAAAATTCAAAAAAAAAAAAAATAATATAGCACCTTCAACTGCACCACAGACTAAAACAGTTAAATGTGGTCTATTAAACATTGGGTCTCTCTCTTCTAAGTCCCTGTTACTAAATTATATAATAATTGATCAACATATTGATTTATTCTGCCTTACAGAAACCTGGTTACAGCAGGATGAATATGTTAGTTTAAATGAGTCAACACCCCCGAGTCACACTAACTGCCAGTCCTGCTTTGTCCTGCACCATGAGCGGCTCCGTGGCGCATCCCTCCGCTTCTCTTTCCATGAAAAAAACTCCTGTAACAGTGGAATGTGCCGAAAAAGTGCTGATGTCCATGTCTTCTGCCATTTTTGTGGAAGTCAGACGACGTCCTGGATCAACAAAGCCTTCATGTTGGAAATGATCTGGTTGTTTCAGCGGGGTTTAAACCTGTCGATCGGCGCTTGGAGCGCGCCGTGCTCTCAGCAGCTGTGGGCGGTCTTTAAACTGGCTGGAGCACTCCTTAATCTGTGTAATCCCCATAAAATCGTCCCTGAAAGCCATCTGAATTTTCCGAATGGTGTCCACCTGGAGGTCTCTCACAGTTTCTGGAAAAAATTGATGCAGCAAAGCTCCAAATCATTCAGACATTTTATTCGCAAAAAAAAATCCTACGAGAGGGGTGGACCACTGCTCACACAAAGCCTGCTCACAGGCGAATGATGCAACCGACAGGCGTGAAAAAACTCACGCATGCGCACGAAGGTTCAAGCTTGGCTGATGCAATCACACGTGATTCAAATCCATATGGTTTTTGCAAAAAATAAAAAGGTCGGATAGTTTTGTAACAGACCTCATATATTTGAAATACTGGACAGATTACAATAGATTTTTTGTTACAAGTGTAAGGCTGAACCCAAAAACAGAAAATTAATTTTTTCCATGGCTCACCTATTACAATTTACTTAGAATGATGATTTTACAGGGTAAGCAGTGACTGGTATCAAGGACACCAAAGAACACCACTAATTAATTCATGACTTAGATGTTACTTCACCATAACGTATACTGTATTACCATCATCAACAGCAACACAACATCCATGTGATACTGCTAAAAATGACTCCAGGTTTGAAGCCTTCTCATTAAGGATTAATTAAAGTGGACGTTAATGTGTCCTAAGATTACAGGAACACAGTTTATCTCATTAAAATTGGGTTTGGTGTTTCAGGCATTGATGTCAGGTGTGTATGGCATGTCTTGCTCTGTGAACAGGCTGATTATGCTTCAGTATAAAATCAAAATTTGGCAGAAAGAACTCCCGGATTTATGATCTAATTAAAGTCATCTTCCTCAAAGGGGGTTTTAAGTATTACACCCTCTGCTGCACCATTTTGCTCTTAAATGTCAAAAGTTCTACCTCCATGGAGATCCTTAATAAGGGATAGACCACGGATTCCTCTGATGAAAGCTCCCCGAGTGTTAAAGTCCCCCAATTACATGCCCATGTGGAGCAAAAATCTATATAATTATGTCTCTGATTACCAGTAATTAAACTTGGGGGGGATTTGATCCAATAATAAGTAAAAAAGTCACATGTAAATAAGTGAATGTATTTAAATATATAATGTAAATCATTAAAAAAATAAAAAAAATAAAATGAACAAATAATGCAAATAATTAAAACTTGGCCACTTTTCATTTTAAAAATCCTACATATCTTCTTGCTGATGAAGCTACATCACTTTTTGAAAGCAAATATTGCTATTATTATTATTAGCAGTAGTGGCCCTGCTACAGACTGGCGTCCTTTCCAGGGTGTTCCCTGCCTCACTCCCTATGACTGCTGGGATAGGCTCCAGCCCCTGTCACTCTTAATTGGAGTATGTGGTTGAAGATGAGTGAGTACAACACTGGGTACAACAAAACTGCAAGTGTGCCTTGGGGGGGACCAAAAAATACAAAAAAAAAAAAAAGTAAAGAGTGAAAAGGTACTACAGTAAAACTCGCCTAAACCATCATCGCATAAACCGGATACTCACACTCACTGAACAAAAGCAAAAATCCCAATGCTTTTGTGTGGTTTTCCTTCTAATAAACACCGTAAATACTAGATTTTGAATAACGGATTTTCCCTCACATCAGACAAAATGCTCCAACTCATAGTAAAGTGCACTCAACAAAAATATAAACGCAACACTTTTGGTTTTGCTCCCATTTTGTATGAGATGAACTCAAAGATCTAAAACTTTTTCCACATGCACAGTATCACCATTTCCCTCAAATATTGGTCACAAACCAGTCTAAATCTGTGATAGTGAGCACTTCTCCTTTGCTGATAATCCATCCCACCTCACAGGTGTGCCATATCAAGATGCTGATTAGACACCATGATTAGTGCACAGGTGTGCTTTAGACTGCCCACAATAAAAGGCCACTCTGAAAGGTGCAGTTTTATCACACAGCACAATGCCACAGATGTCGCAAGATTTGAGGGAGCGTGCAATTGGCATGCTGACAGCAGGAATGTCAACCAGAGCTGTTGCTCGTGTATTGAATGTTCATTTCTCTACCATAAGCCATCTCCAAAGGCGTTTCAAAGAATTTGGCAGTACATCCAACCAGCCTCACAACCGCAGACCACGTGTAACCACACCAGCCCAGGACCTCCACATCCAGCATGTTCACCTCCAAGATCGTCTGAGACCAGCCACTCGGACAGCTGCTGGAACAATCAGTTTGCATAACCAAAGAATTTCTGCACAAACTGTCAGAAACCATCTCAGGGAAGCTCATCTGCATGCTCGTCGTCCTCATCGGGGTCTCGACCTGACTCCAGTTCGTCGTCGTAACCGACTTGAGTGGGCAAATGCTCACATTCGCTGGTGTTTGGCACGTTGGAGAGGTGTTCTCTTCACTGATGAATCCCGGTTCACACTGTTCAGGGCAGATGGCAGACAGCATGTGTGGCATTGTGTGGGTGAGCGGTTTTCTGATGTCAGTGTTGTGGATCGAGTGGCCCATGGTGGCGGTGGGGTTATGGTGTGGGCAGGCATCTGTTATGGACGAAGAACACAGGTGCATTTTATTGATGGTATTTTGAATGCACAGAGATACCGTGACGAGATCCTGAGGCCCATTGTTGTGCCATACATCCAAGAACATCACCTCATGTTGCAGCAGGATAATGCACGGCCCCATGTTGCAAGGATCTGTACACAATTGTTGGAAGCTGAAAATGTCCCAGTTCTTGCATGGCCGGCATACTCACCGGACATGTCACCCATTGAGCATGTTTGGGATGCTCTGGACCGGCGTATACGACAGCGTGTACCAGTTCTTGCCAATATCCAGCAACTTCGCACAGCCATTGAAGAGGAGTGGACCAACATTCCACAGGCCACAATTGACAACCTGATCAACTCTATGCGAAGGAGATGTGTTGCACTGCATGAGGCAAATGGTCGTCACACCAGATACTGACTGGTATCCCCCCCCCCCAATAAAACAAAACTGCACCTTTCAGAGTGGCCTTTTATTGTGGACAGTCTAAGGCACACCTGTGCACTAATCATGGTGTGTAATCAGCATCTTGATATGGCACACCTGTGAGGTGGGATGGATTATCTCAGCAAAGGAGAAGTGCTCACTATCACAGATTTAGACTGGTTTGTGAACAATATTTGAGGGAAATGGTGATATTGTGTATGTGGAAAAAGTTTTAGATCTTTGAGTTCATCTCATACAAAATGGGAGCAAAACCAAAAGTGTTGCGTTTATATTTTTGTTGAGTGTATTTCCATTAAAAAACCCTTGCATGTCCCGGACAGAGCAGTCTGGGCATGCACATCTGCAACAAAGGTATGAAATGAAGTTCAGCACTGACATTAGCCAATTCGAGGAAAGTGGGTATCATATTTCCTTGATTAAAAGCCCAGGCATTTTATTTATTATTTTTTCAAATCTGGCGCCTAAACGAGGCAGGGTGTTGTGTGGGCCGCCAGAAGAGGAGGTACTGCTGGCCCACCACCAGAGGGCGCCCTGCCTGAAGTGCGGGCTTCAGGCACGAGAGGGCGCTGCCGCCACGAACACAGCCGGGGGTGACAGCTGTCACTCATTATCTCATGACAGCTGTCACCCATCTACACTTCATCATACTACTCCATAAAACCTGGACGTCATCTCCACCTCATTGCCGAGATATCATCTACCTGTGAAGGTAATTTTCTCTGCTGACTTAAAACACTGACTAATAGTCTGAACTTCTTTGCAGCTGTTTTCCTGTAAGTGTTTCCTTATCTGTGGGATTGGCGTTTGGTGTGATCAGCGACGGCTTCGCTTCACACTCCAACCAGATAAGTGGTTAACAGGAGCTGCACAAGTGTGTGATTAGAGGTGGAGGTGACTTTCCACCTTCTGACTGTTTTTGTTACTGGGTGTGCACACACCCACATCTCACTGTTTGTGCTCCTCACCAGCAGTACAAGATCCGACAGTCGGGGACGGTGATCACTTGGGAATTCGGGACTTGGCGGCTCCAGTATTCACCAGGTTCGGTGGCGGCGGAAATCGTGTGGTTCCGGCTCTTCTCAGGACAGACATCTTCTATGTCCACACGTCACCTTTGTGTATTGACTGTTGTGATATTCTGAGATTGTCTGTATGTTCATTGTGCACATTCACAACATTAAATTGTTACCTTTAGGCTCATCTATTGACCGTTCATTTGCGCCCCCTGTTGTGGGTCCGTGTCACTACACTTTCCCCAACACAGGGTGTAATTCAAAGCCCGTGATTATTAACAAAATGCTGTTTGTGTGCACTGTCATATGGTGTTAACGTTTCACACATAACCTTGGATGTGAAAAACCAAAGGCAACTGCATTAGAATAGCTGCTTTAGTGAACCCTTTCTGAGCCTGGTTAAAACGACTGAGACTGGAAGGGCTGTGATTGGTCACTTTTCCAGTTTCAATCATTCCTCTCCCTTCATATTTTAAAAGTTTTTGCAGTGCACATGCCAATTACATTTCGATCCTGGATCAAATAGAGGAAAGTTTGGCAGAAAAGTCTGCAAATATGACCAACTTTACAACATGGAGTCGGAAAAAGACTCTCAAATGATCTACAATTCATGGAGGGAAATTGCACTTACGGTTGGTTTGGGGGTTGATGATTATATAAAGAAGTGGAGCTTGTTGAGGGACAAATTGATCCAGAAAAAAGCCACTGTTCCTGTGGTAAATTGCATTAAGACACCCACCAATGCGACCACCGAGAACTTTAAAAGGGTCACGTGCATGTTGATGTCATTGCATGGTGGCAGAGTTACTGAGTTATAAAAGCAATCAGCAGGTTTTAGGATTTTAAGGTACCACCCCGCAGCGGACTTAGAAAAAAGAGTGACTTGACCCGGCGCTTATTTAAGGCAGGCATTTACTTTTTTCAGACAAAGTTTTGATCTGGTTATTAAATGAGGCAGACCTGTTCAAGGTCAGACGTTTAATCAAGGAAATATGTAAGCCTAATTGGTGCTGGGGATTCTCCGTAGATCATTTGGCGCCTCCTGACTGTAAGCATGTGTTCATTAGGCTGGTGTCAAGTGGGAAAATGGCAAGTGCAGGGCGCAGTGGGCCTAATAAATGCAAAACTTTCACTTATTAGCAGAAATAGACATAAATTATGCTGAGGCTAATCCTGCAATGAAGTAGGTGGCTAATGCAGTCATGTTTGGGCTTAAGTGGCAGACTTTGAACGATATTTTACGGAAGAAAGAGGAGATTGTTTGCGTCATTGATCCTGATAAGGTTGCAAGACAGGCTGGGGTGAAAAAGCATGTGAGAAAGGTCACCTATGAGGGTACTGATTCAGCCCTTCTTCTTCGCCTTTGTAAGAAATGTGTTTCATCAGACACACAAATTGATGTAATCCGTTACATATATAACGGATTTTGTTTGTTTTATACATAATAGCGGATTTTGATTTTAACATACAAAATTCGCTAGTCCACCTGAATCCATTATGTGAGTTTTACTGTATATATTTAGTAGTAGCATTTGATCACCTACAATTTATAGAAAATTCAAGTTTTATTTAATCAGGTTTTATCCTTCATATCCTTCATGTCAGTCATCTGCAATTGTCTTGTCATTTAACAGGCAAAGGACAGTAATTCTTTTCAAATTTTACATTGAAAAATAGGTTTAGTAACTCCACAATTCATTAGTTTCTTTAATGAAAGGAAGATATGTTTGTTTTGTTGTAATTGGAATATTTAAGAATTTGAGATATTTCCATGGTGAAAATGATTAAGATATCACCCCCCCAAACCCCACCCCTCCCAAAAAAAGAAAAAAGAAACAAAAAAATACTACAAACACTATTCGTTTGTGGGTCCGTGTCACTACACTTTCCCCAACAGGATATCTCGGCCAATGTCATGGATCCCGAGGGGCGTCAACCATCTGTTGGACAGCCAATGGAAGAGCAGGGTGCACAGGCGTCGGCTGGAGGCGTGATTGGTGAGTTGCAGCATATCCTCACCGCCTTTACTGCTCGGATGGACCTGATGACCGAGCAAAATGTCATCCTTAATCGCAGGATGGAGGCTCTCACCGCGCAGGTGGAAGCGCACGCTCAGGGCGCTGCTGCAGCTCCTCCTCCTGCCGACCCGGTGCCGAATACAGACATTCCACTGGTCATTCAACGACCCCCCCCACTATCCCCTGAAGCATACATAAGCCCCCCAGAGCCGTACAGAGGTTGTGTGGAGACGTGCGCGGACTTTCTTATGCAGTGTTCGCTTGTCTTTGCACAACGTCCCGTGATGTACGCGTCTGACTCCAGCAAGGTGGCTTACCTGATTAATTTGCTTCGGGGTGAGGCACGCGCTTGGGCTACAGCGCTTTGGGAGCAAGGTTCACGGCTCCTTACCACTTATACTGGGTTTGTGAGGGAGCTCAGGACCGTTTTTGATCATCCTAACAGAGGCGAAACCACGTCTACCGTGCTGCTGTCAATGAGACAGGGGCGTCGGAGCGCAGCCGAATATGCAGTCGACTTCCGCATCACGGCTGCGAGGTCCGGCTGGAATATGACTGCGCTCCGCGCCGCCTTCATAAACGGACTGTCGTCGGTCCTGAAGGAGCACCTGGTGGCTAAGCAGGAACTGCGGGATTTGGCTGAGCTTATCGATTTCGTTATACGGTTGGACAATCGGTTAGAAGAACGCCGATGGGAGCGAGGCGAAGGGCGTGGTCAGGCACAAGCCGTCCCTCTTCCTCCCGTGTCCAAAAGGGAGCCGTCTTCCCCACGCTCCACAGTCACAGCGCTCTGTGTGGCTACAGCTCCCCCTGCTGACGGTGCTAGGGACACGAGCAGGTCCACATTCAGACAGAGGAGGCTGGTCCATGGGGAGTGCTTTGTCTGCGGCTCGAGTGAGCATCAGCAGAGAGACTGCCTCAAACGGTCAAAACACAAACACCCGCCCTTAGAGACTGGGCTGAGGGGGGGTCAAAACATTCACGTGGGTCATACACATCTGTCAACACGACTCCCAGTTAAAATCCTGAGCGGGGATTTAACCCTTCAAGCCCCAGCACTGGTGGACACGGGGTCAGAAGGGAATCTGCTGGATAGCAGATGGGCAAGGGAGGTAGGGCTCCCTCTGGTGGCGCTTTCTTCGCCAGTGAAGGTGCGAGCACTAAATAGCACTCTTCTCCCTTTTATCACACACAAGACACTACCTGTAACCCTGGTAGTGTCTGGGAATCACTGGGAGGAGATTGAGTTTTTTGTAACTCCTTCTACCTCCCGCGTGATTTTGGGCTTCCCATGGATGATTAAACACAATCCCCGGATTGATTGGCCGTCTGGGGTTGTGACTCAGTGGAGCGAAACCTGCCACCGGAATTGGTTAGGATCCTCGGTTCCTCCCGGTGTAAATGCTAATGAGAAGGTTAAAGTCCCTCCCAATCTGACAGCGGTGCCGGTTGAGTACCACGACCTTGCTGACGTCTTCAGCAAGGATCTGGTGCTCACCCTTCCCCTGCACCGTCCGTACGATTGTGCCATTTCCATGGTGAAAATGATTAAGATATCACCCCCCCAAACCCCACCCCTCCCAAAAAAAGAAAAAAGAAACAAAAAAATACTACAAACACTATTCGTATAAAATTTTATAAAAATTCTACATCTAAAATTTTGTACACTGTACTTCTGCCAACCAAACAAAACACAGCAGAACATCTCAACATCTTGTTACTTTGTTAGCAAGAGCAATTAAACACCAGAAATGCAACTTACAGGGCACTTTACTTGACTGCAGACCAATCAGGTTTTAAAAAGTTAAAGATGGCAGATAAACCTGGCACATAATGATTATGGATTCAACACAGCTGGTAATTATGTAATTAGTCATTGTGTTGGTGAATGTGACATCCCGCAATGACAGCCTGTCACAGTGGGATGTCATCAGTGGGTAATTTGTGGTGGCATCTCATGTCATAACTTTGTTGATGAGTGGACACATTATTATTTAACAATGTCTGCTGCAAGGTTACTCACTTAATTTTCAGATGTCTTTTGCACTGTATTTTAACACCATAATATTGTTCTGGCACTTCAATGACTTTTGACCTGAAATTAAATAAAAAAAAGGGATGACATAGCAACAACTGCTTTATTTAGGGTTGTCGAGATCAGTTTTTTTTTCCCCCAATCTCAGAGTCATTTAACATTGAGTATTTGCCAATACAGAGTCCCAATCCGATATTTGTATTTGGATACTTGTATTTTCCTCAATATTACACTTGCACAGAGCAGAATGAAAGCACATAAACATCAATCCACTGTATATGCTTGTCACTTTAACAGCTTTGCCATGCATTAAGAAAAATACATTCAATCCAAGATGCTTCTTAATGTTATTCATTTATTTTATTATTTTGTTAATTAAGCAAACTGATTTTTTTTTTAATCTCATCAATTCCGCTATTATTGTTATTTTTATTACTGGTGTTGCATGTAAAAAAATGTCTTTTAAATGTCTTCCAAAGTGGACATTTACTCTAACAAGGGGGCAGGGCCCTTTCAACTACCCTCTACAGGTACGCCCCTGTAAACTGCCTGAAGAAGAGATAAACAAACAATGAAAAGGAATGGGAAGCTCTCATTTATTTTGTGGAAATCGGTATTTGACTAAAGAGGAAGATCATATCACATGGGTCATCCATCAGAAATAGAGTTGTGTGTAGTTTATGTGATGTGAAGTATGTTTTTGAATCTCTCACCATGCGATTCAGTTGAATGAATACACTGTTCAGTGCTTGCATGGACTAGTTGTTTGGTAGGGTTGTGGAAAGAATCGACTTAGGTGCTTTGGTTGACAAAGAAATGTTTACTGACCTTGAGTTGACAGGCAATGCTGTGATCTTTGTGGAATCAATGATTATTCTGTTTGCAGGATTTGAGAGGCTGAGTGAGGAGTCATGGTGCATGGGTTTGTGATTGTCCTAGATCAATACTAAAATCTGGGCTTTTAGTGACTTCCTGGATTCATCAGAAGTGTATCTCTATGTGGCTAAAGTGTTGGATGTGTAGATACATTCACTTAGCTCAGGACTGGCATTCTCTGGGTCCTCAGCCTTTGAGATAAGAGATGCCTTGAAAGAGCTTATGGAGTCAAGAGGATGCTGGACAGAGGTGTTTGGCCATGACGATGTCTTTGCAGGAGAATTAATAGTTATGGTCGGTTTGTATTTGTATATAGTCATCATGAGCATGAATGTCATGGTAATTTTGAGCTATTAAGGAATTTTTTGAACTGTTCTTTTGCGAGGGTGGAACACATTATCAATGACTCAAAAAACAACAAACAAGAATTGTGTGCACAAGTCTGATACCATCTGAGCTGAAATTAGAACAGTTCTTTTCAAAATCAATCCACTTTGTCCTTGACTAATGTAGTGGCTTGCTCTGAATTGTGTTTTGATTTTTAACTCAAAACACAAAGTCTGATCATAACGTGATATATCTGCTCCTACAGTACAGAGTGGAAGTGAAATGAGAACAGCCAGTCTATCATGATATACATATATAGTCAGATGGTTGTAAGGAGGAACTGAGAGACTGTCTGGAAGACACGGACTGGCAAATGTTCTTTGACTTGGGTGACAACCATCATGACCTGGCATCACTGACATCTTACATAATGTTCTGTGGAAGTAACATCATCTGTACAAAAACAGAATTTTTTCCAGATTATAAGCTATGGATAACCAGTGATTTAAAGGATTGCATAAATCAGAAAAAACTTAATTTTGGTAATGGGAACATAGAACTTGTTTAAGAGAAGATGTGAATTAAGAGCTAAATTGGAGAAAGCAAAAATAGAGTACAAGAACAAAATAGAGAAACACTTTTACTCTGGTAGTGCTAATAGAACATGGGACGGTCTAAATCAAATAATGGGGAGGGAGGCACAGCAAAAACATGCCCCTGTGACCCACCACTCTCCATCCTGGACAAATGAATTCAACTTATTTTATAGCTGATTAGATAAGAAAAATTTCTGTACTGAGTGGGATGAAGTGTCTAACTCTATCGCACAATATGTTCCAGTGACTCTCACAGAACATGAATTTGCCTCAAGTCTGGTATGTATAAAATCCAATAAGGCCCCAGGGCTTGATGGCTTTAGAGGTAGTGTGTTAAAAAAATTGCAGTATGAAATTAAAAGGAGTTTTGACAAAATTATTTCAGCTCCTGCTTCACTCGTTGTACAGTACCCAAAATTTGGAAAATGTAGAACATTGTGCCCATTCCTAAAAAGCTGGGGCTTCAGAATGAACAGATTTTCAACCCACTGCACTCACCTCTATTTTAGGTAAGTGCATAGAGAGAGCGACTGTAGCCTTGTTCAATACCATAACAAAGCATCTGCAAGCTCCCACACACTATGTTAGAATTCTTTTAATTGATTTTACATCTGCTTTTAATACTATGCAAATACATATCCTTTTTCAGTGATTCATAGATCTCAGGGTTAACGGTACCATTAGTCATTGGATCAGAGATTTCCTCTCTGATCACCCACAAAGAGTCCTTGTAAATGGTAACATTTTAGAAAAGATTGTATTGAACACAGGAGAACCGCAGGGTATAATTTTTTCACCTTCTCTATTTTTTGAGTACAGTTTAACAATGTCGATCATGTCGTTTTTTGTTTCAGTATGCAGATATGGCGTTGGTTGCTCCACTGCAGGAAAGTGATATTGAAAGAGAGAATATATATGTTACCCATGTTTGGAGCTTTCTAAATCGGTGTTAAACCAACTACTTGGAAATAAATGTTGTAAAGACCAAGGAGTTGGTCCTACAAAACAACCAGAATTTAATGAAGCCAGTAATCATACATGGACAAATAGTCGAGATGGTTGATGATTTTAACACTAGTCTTACTTTCCAAATCAATACGGATCACATTTGAAAAAAACTGTTCACATCATCATCACTTGCAACGCAAGCACAACAATTTTGGAGTGAGTCAAGCTATTTTAGAAACATTGTATAAGAGCCTGGTGGAAAGTATCTTATCACTTAATATGATTATGTGGTGTTGAAATCTGAACATTAAAAGATTAAAAAAAGCAGAAAATAGTGAACCTCCAAGATTTTAAGAAAGCCACAGAAGCAGTTGAGTGTAGTCTCTATGATGAATTAATCAGAATTCAGTACCTATTTAGAAGTACCTACCTATTCTACAAACACTACCCAATTTAGACCCCGTAGATCCTCCCGGGCAACATGCTGGTTTACTGTTATTTGTCCTTCTGCTTTGCTTGTATGCAGCTATGTGCTGTCACATTCACAGAGCAGTCAGGGACAGATAACCATGACACTGACTGCAGTGTTGACACACCGGCTGTGTGTCGTCTGATGTTACATTATAGAGGTGTCAGTGTCTCGACTGAGTGATGACAGTATTGAGATAAAGAACACTGTGGTGACTGACAGCATGTCTTCACAACCAAAGCTGTCATCAAATCCATAGGTGATTTTTTTTCAGCACCTCGAAAGCTGAGCAACCACCTCTGAAGGTGTACAACAACTATGACCAATGGGGCTTCAAAAACACAAACACACATATTAAATATCACACAAGTACAGAAAGTCTGGACTTGCATGTTACACAGCGGACATTATGCACACAGTTTTTTTTCAAAATGTAACTCGTTTGTGGCATTGCTGTATAGATTTTTTGGGTTTTAATAAGCAGCTGTATTTGATCTGTTGCTGCACCTTATAAAGTTTTAGGCACAAATGTGTTTGAATTTTTTTTTTTTTTCTTCATCAGTGAGTCAACAGAGAATCAAAGATGAATATTTCTTGTCCAACAAACATCAACGGCCTTATTTACTGAGATCCCAAATAACGAGTGCTAAATTGAGTGAGCAACCCGTACAGTTTGCCTTTGGATTGGAGACAATTTTGCGGGTAATTTATTCAGAATAAATGCGCAATTGATTGCAGGTGATAGTGTGATGGAGGCAGCAGTATGCAAATGAGGATTTTGTGCATAGCTGAGCAAAATTAAATCAAATTAGCTGCTCGCAGGTATGGACCTTGCGCTTTGACATGCACAAACTCTGACACATAACTGAGCATGTTCATGCACTGGCTATAAAAGAATCCTCCTGAATCAGACATTTTAGTTAATTAATGCAGCATAATTATTCACCATTTTGGTTCAATTCCATTTATGAAACAATATTTAAACGTCTGAAATAGAAGACTGCTTTTTTTTTTTTTTGGTCTGTTTGTAATAACCAGTACATGAAGGTGTTCAAGCACTGTGCATCCTGTGCATAGAGCTGTGATGTCCCACACAGGTTCCTATACGAGTCTGTGTGTGTGGACCACCTGTTCTGCATAGATACATTTATTCTTGAAGGAAATAAAGCATGAAGTAAACTGTAAACTTCTTAAATATGCCCAACATTTACAATGAATACATTTTTTTTAATTCTGTGCAGCCCCTGTGCTGGAACAGCATTCAGTCAAGTGCAATACGTACATTAACACCAAGGTTTCAAATGCAAAAAACACAGGCACTATCAGCACCTGATGAATTTCCTTTAGACCTTGAAAAATCATATTAAATGTGCAAATATCACCTATTTGCATGTTTACCCACAGAATATTACATTGCATTCAGGTGGACATGCCTAAAATTGCCTATGCATGAATGCAAATGCACTAAATGGACAATATGCACTATTTTGCACATTTTATTGTCACTGTGACACTGTTCATAACTCAGTATGCAGTGAAATGGTGTTTGTGCATGTTTTTACACACAAATCTTTAGTAAATCAGGCCCCCAATGTGAGATTTCCATTCATGTTTAATTACAGAAACTAATTGATTTTTCCCTTGTAAACTTCATTTTCCAATCAGTGTTCAGTGAATTACACAACTGTAACTAACTGTAACAATACCTAGTTGCACATAGGGCCAAAGCTAAGAAGCATAAATTTAACTTATGTTATTACAGATGGGCGAAGCTTGTAAAATTGATTTTCAGAAAAGTTGTCTGAAAGCTTGGTCAAGTCCAAACCAGATACTATTTTTGGGAAGATGTTGAAAATTGCATGAAAAAAAAACTAGAAGCACTCAGAGAGTGCAAACCTCCGCCAAGGCCATGGGTTCACTGACGCCATAACATCTACACGCCATGGAATCATTGAACCTAAAAAAGTCTAACAATGATGTTTGCTCAGTAGTAAAAAAAAGTTTCATCTGCTGTGACTGGATACCATGTATCCTTAGCGCTTGGCATCTCAGTTTATTGCAACTTGCACCTTTCCCAGAAGCTACTGTCATCTGAGCACTGATATTGATATTGCATGTGCTTATAGACAAAAACAAATGAGACAAAATTCAATTTATTATTCAACTAAACTGCAAATATATGAATTTTTTAACATTTATGAAACACTTTTCTAAACAAGGTCATTCGGGGTTTTCACGTATCCCATAATCCCTTGCGTGCCAGAGAGTTGCTGCAGTCAAAACAACATAGAGAATCCACACAATGACAATTGTAAATGAATATTATACTACAAAAATGTCATTTTTGTATGCTTTTCATCACGTTAATAAGAGACTGCTGCATGATACCCTGAAAACTTGCTAAAACAATTATAACAAATAATCTGTGTCTGCTACGTTTAATCTGCGTGGAATTTAATAAGCGCACCCGAATTTCAGACATATTATATATATTAGTCTGGAACAAAGAGGACAAACAGTGTTGTAAAGAACAATAATCAGGATGTTAAAGAGCAAACTTCACTTTCCCCCAGAACGACATGAACAGGAAGCAAGCGTAGCTCACAGCAGCTCCCATTGAAAATAACGGAGAAACAGCCTGTGATTCTCGCATGTTTACATAAAATAAATGCAATAACAACATCTATAAACCCAGAGAATTTATTCACAAGAGTTTTAGGCACAATATAAAAATAGTTTTATGTTGTGATGTTAATTGTGTTGTCTGTGTGCAGTGGTTAAAGTGAAGCGTGATCACAGTGTATCAATGCAGTTCTCAATGTTACTGAGATCCTGCAGTGCAGCGATCTCTCCGAGGTTTTGCGGGATTTGAAACTTGAAAAGCCTCAATAGGGTCACTGACCCTAAAGAGATTCCCTCCTTGGCACAGTGATCTATTTCTTTTTGTCTCTTTCTCTAAAATTGTATATAATAATCATTAGATTATTAATATATAAACAAAAAGAAATTTAAGAAATATTACAATTTGAAAACAAATGCACCCGAACGTGATGACAGCAGCAACTGCTCAATGCTAACTTTTAACATTGAAAATGCCATAGACATGCTAACGCATTAGCATCACCACTAAAATTTAATCACTTGTTCCTCTTGTCATTTCCAACCACTCCACAAAATTTCATCAAAATCCGTTGACAACTTTTTGAGTTATCCTGCTGACAGACAGACAAACAAACAAACAAACGCAACCGAAAACATAACCTCCTTGGCGGAGGTAATAAAAAAATAACAATGCAAGAGGTGGCATCTTGGGGGCTGGTGTAAGCATGTACTGTAATGAATCTCCTAAAAGTTGTACAGATTGTGCAGCTGTGTACCTACAGCTGTTTTGGAACCACCAGTTTGGGTCAGACAGAAGCAAATAATTGGTGAAATATTTTGTCATTACTATATTACAACTACTAGGACAGACATTACACTGACCCCTCCTTTTCCTTTAGTGTAATTTTGATGAATGAGGGGTGCGTTATTTGTTCAGTGCCCACTCCTGCGACCATAGTGACACAGACATAAACACAATCACACACAAAAGCCAGCATGACACGCCCCTAATGGTGATCAATAGCCTGTGGGCAGCAGAAAACTTCATTGTATATTCTACCTGCCACTGGACTGAAACACACAGCTCTAATGAAGAGACGCCTGAAGAATGGCCACGATGGGTCAGTCCAGTGTTTATAATGAGCCCCTTTGGGGATGCCACATTACACGTGGAAATGGCTCCAATTAGGCCATCCAGCTGCAAATTCCACAGGATGAGAGGGCTGCAGAAAGAGAAGAGGTTATGGATGGGACAGACTTACAATCAGGTGTTAGAGCTGCATTCAATCATGCCACAGCCTGTGGCTTAATGTTCTGCTAAAAAGGTTGCTGATTGCACAAATCATAAGCTAGTTTGTCTTCAGTTATTCCAACGGTTATTCCAATGTAGCATAATGAATCCTCAGTGTTTCATTTTCCATCATGCAGCAGACTGATGCACGCAACGAAAAAAATGAGTGTATCTACATTCAGCCATTATCATATGCAACAACACGTTACATTTTAATTTTAATCTGTCATTTCCGATCAGTATTATGTCTTGATAAAAATCACGGATGTGATTTTATGACCCTTGAAAGGTGACGCGTCACTGTGCATTTGATGAATGGAGGTGAGGTTTGACCCGACTGGCTCTTTAACCTTTAATGTAGAAAAATAAAATAAAAAATAAGATGATTGGGTGTACACAGTCATTCATGCAAATCTAATCATGCAATAATGTCAAATGTTTGATTTATGTATGGGCTATTTATCACACAGTTTTACAGTAAACCTGGACAACAGCTGTTGGTTGTATATTTTCAACGTGTTCTTAAAACATGCACAGTAATTTATTTGTTGATGTCATATAAGTCTGTCATTCCATACACTTCTGTAGACTAAAACAAACTCATGTAATGTGCTTTTCAAACAGTGTAACAATCACTGTCCACATACATCCATATGTCCTTTACGTTTACACAGATGCTAAGCTAATCCTCCCAATGTTTCCTCTTGGATTTTTATTTTTTATTTTTTATTTTATTTTTGATTAATTAGGCTAGTGTGCACCCTCCAACCATCATTGTGTACCACCAACAACAATAACAATAATAATAATGCATTATTGTTGTACGTATGCATGTAAACATGTCTCTAATCTGTCTTCGAAAGTGGATCTTTACTCTAATGTAGGGGCGGGGACATTCTGACCCCTTGCATCTCCAGTTACACACATGTATTGTCTCTGTAAGCATGAGGAAACCAGCCACAATGACAAGAAAAACTCTTTTACTATTTTTTTTTTAATTGCAATCGGCCTGGCTTGCAAGAAGGGTATATCACACGCTCCATCCATCAAAAACAGACTTGGTATGTATTTTAAGTGAAGCTGAATATTGTGTGCATGTGCATGCAACAAACACAGCTGGAACACAAGTTCACTGTTTTTGTCTGTGATGTGGATTGCAACTTATGTGGTGGACGTGACTTTAGCCTGGCCAGCTGGCTGATCACAAAGTTCACACTGTGCCATGTGCGGTGAGACGTGACTGGGCCTATCCAAGGGTGATCTTGTTTGTATGTAATTATAATCATTTCAGGACAGCATGAGAACCTGTCCACACGTGTGCACTGCATGGCATGTTGAGAGCTGATGTTCTTCATGGCACAATATGTGTTCTCCAGCTGTGATTTGCAAGTACACAGCGGTCATCTGTTCCAGCATGGGCATGACAGCCATCCAGATGCATGCTGCGCTGGACAGCAATCGCACTCTGGCAACCGTTGGAGTCAATTTAATCTCAATTTCAATTTATTTTATTGATATAGTGTCTAATCACAACAATGTTTTTTTTTTCACCCCTGTCTGCATATATAGTAATGGTGAATGCCACACTGGCAGAACCATTTATGAACATTAATACACATATATGCAGTTTATTCTTGCAGGACAGAAGGTATGTAGTGCGTGAGTGAATGTGGTGTGCGTGTGTGACCCCCATCCGTCCTTCCAACAACAATGTTGCCTCAAGGGGCTTCACACACGTAAGGTCTAACCTCACCAACCCCCAGAGCAAGATTGACTTGCAGATTGATGACTTGAGAATGACGTGACAGTGACTGGGTGGCACCTGGACTCCAGCTGACTCCAGCTGAGAGTGGGTTGAATGGACACTCGCCCAGCATTCGCCGTCATTGGCCACTTGTGTGAAGGCTGTCATGATCACGGCATTCAGCCAGGGTTCAACGTGGCCAATGATTTCGTGCAGCTCCTCGGCCGCAGCACGATATGTCTGACCTACATGCCGTGTGAATGTTGCGAGCATGATCAGATTAAGTGCGACATCATCTTGCCTGCCGTTCAAATGGGTTTCCAGCGCAAAGCACACACAAATGTAGAGTGCATGTGCTGTGGCCGAATGTTTGTGGTGACTGCTGCACAAGGCATTCCAGGCAGCTCTGAAATTTCATGAGTGGTATTCAAATCCTGCTTTGTGCGCCATTCGGCCTCAGTCGTGTTATGTGTGAAGGGGCCCTTTACACATGTCCACAGACATGGAATTGGATAGATGTTGTTGGCTGGGTACTCTTGGTCTGCTCATTCCAGGGAGTAACAATATTATGAGTGTCAGATTTAAGATGCTTACACCCAACCTGATGGCACATTACCATACTGTTGCATCATAAACATTTCTATGTAACAAGGAAGTGCATTAGAGAAGAACCACAGAATAACAAGGTGCACTTGTTATTATACAGTGCAGTGTTATTGTGCACTTGTACAGTGTTTACTGTAGTCCAGTTCATGCAGTGAAGGAAGAGGCCTGGAGCTGTTCAGTATGTCCTATCTGTTCCAGCTACACATGTATTGCATCCTTCTGCTGAACCAGGTACCTGCGAGGGTCATTCACTGTCAATGGGATACAGTCCCAGTTGATTGCTGAGCGGTTTAACTTCACACCCAAGAAGTCAACCACCAACTGAAAACTAGTAGTGTGAGCACTCACACTACTAGAAAGAAAGTTATGCTGAAAGTTCAGGATTTTTATTTATTTATTTATTTTTAAATAATATTGAGGCACTATTGCAGGACTATTGGAATTTATGGAGGTGCAGGGAGCCCCATCAAGGATGCCTGGAGACATCTATGCCTGTGCTTTCTTGTGCTCAATTTATCTTAAACATATGAAGTGAAAATGAATTTGCTTTTTTTCCCCCAAAGCTAAATAATAGAATATTGTTGTATTATGTATTTGACTGAGCATCGACGAGCACTCTCACTGACTACTGATCACTTTCGTTGTCCTATTCAGGCTGCCACAGATAAATTCTGTCAGCCACTTTTTTTAACCACTCAGAAAAGTCCTTCAGAATTTTGCCGTCAATGTGGAGTTAATGTTTCCACATCCAATTTTCTGTCTATCTCAGCAGAAATTTATCAAAATTAAAGAAGACATTTTTATTCAATCTGGAGGAAATATTGATTGTTATGATAAGAACACTCTAAATCTGATAAATAATCCGGCTGCTGAAGAGGTTAGAGGGATTATTTCTCCATTAACAATGCAGGAAAAGGCATATGTGAGCATTTTAATTTTTTTAGTAAATCAAATACTAATGTGGGAACCTACGAAGCTGGATTATTAAAATTATTGCATGGACTGTAGGCTATGTCCACAATATCTCAACATATATGACAAGGCAATTTTACTATTTAAGGAACCCCTTTTTTCAAAAAAATATGTATTTTTTTTTGTATTTCACAGCTGTGTCATTTGCTGTGTCTGTGATATTTGAAAATTAATGGAAACACTGCCAACTAAATATATATTTGCAACTTTGCAGCTATGTAAAGTGTGTGATAACTTTTCAACTTTTATATTATTGAGGTGATACATGTTCTGATAATTCTGTGTTGTTTTACAGTTTTATGCAAAAGTTTGGGGATCCCCTATGATGTCCATGATTTTCCTTTATAAATCACTGGTTGTTTGGTTCAGACATTTGAGTTAAATATATCACATAGCAGACAAACACAGTGATATTTGAGAAGTGAAATTAAGTTTATAGGATTTATAGAAAGTGTGCAATAAATCTTTAAACAAAATTAGGTAGGTGCATAAATTTGGGCACCCCAACAGAAAAAATACATCAATATTTAGTAGATTCTCCTTTTGCAGAAATAACAGCCTCTCAACACTTTCAGTGAGAGTCTGGATTCTGGTTGAAGGCATTTTGGACCATTCATCTTTACAAAACATCTCAGGTTTGTTGGTTTCCAAGCACACCACTGATTTTCAATAATATTCAGGTCTGGGGACTGAGATGGCTATTCCAGAACATTGTACTTGTTCCCCTGCATGAATGCCTTAGTAGATTTTGAGCAGTGTTTAGGGTCGTTGTCTTGTTGAAAGATCCAGCCCCGGTGCAACTTCAACTTTGTCACTAATTCATGAAAAGTGTTCTCAAGAATCTGCTGATATTGAGTGGAATCCATGTGACCATCAACTTTAACAAGATTCCAGTACCTGCACTGGCCACACAGCCACACAGCATGATGGAACCGCCTCCAAATTTTACTATAGGTAGCAAGTGTTTTTCTTGGAATGCTGTATTCTTTTTCAGCCATGTATACCGCCCCGTGTTATATTCAAATAACTCAATTTTAGTTTCATCTGTCCACAGCCCTTATCCCAAAATGAAGCTGGCTTGTCCAAATGTGCTTTAGCATACCTCAAGCAATTCAGTTTGTGGCGTGTACACAGAAAAGGCTTCCACTGCATTACAGCATCTCCTTGTGCAAAGTGCACTGTATAGTTGAACGATGCACAGAGATACTACCTGCACCTAGATCATGTTGTAGGTCTTTGGAGCAGGTCTGTGGGTTTACTATGACTGTTCTCACCATCCTTCATATCAGCTTGTCTGAGATTCCCTGCAGTCTTCCATTTCCTCACTATGTTCCTCACCAACCCAGTCTCACGGCATGTCGTGATTCAGCAGCACGAAATATACATTAATCTATTGGTTCGTGATATTGTCACAAAAAGTGCCTCATTTTCGTCACGGCAGCACAAATTCATTGTAATACATTCCGTGATGGCTGCACAAAATTAAAAGTGGGGGGGGGGGTGGTCGGGGTGGTTAAGGTTAGGGTTGGGGGTAGGTGTAGGGTTAATAAAAGTGAGTTTAAAAAAACCCGTCACGAAAATTTGAATCATTTCGTGATGGGAGCACGAAAAAAAAAACAAAAAAAAAAAAACATGAGACGGCTGTCCTCACAGTGAAAACTGACAGCTGAAATCTAATATTTAACCTTATGCCCTCAGGCAGGCGGTACAGAGCCATAAAAACACATACGAATAGACTTTTGAATAGTTTTTACCCTAGAGCCATACAACATTTAAATAAATTACAATTACACTGACAACATTGGGACAATACAGAGCAGGGACTGTGCAATAATGTTTTTTTTTTTAACCTATTAGTTTTACTATGTTTAATCATGTATTGATATTTAAGGCTGTATTATTTATTGCGACTGTTATTACTGTGTTGTGTGTGTGTGGGTGTGTGTCATCACGTGTGTGTGTGTCTGCGATGGGTATGTGTGTGTGTGTTGCTATGCCACTGTGATGAGTCTCTGGTGATTTCGTTGTATTACTTGTACAATGACAATAAAGCCTATTTCTATTTCTATTTCTAATTCTATTTCTATTTCTATTAAAAGAGATGCAAAGAGGGAAAACATTTGCAAATGGCCACCTTAAATACCCTGTTATATGGCTGGGGGGGCCTGGCTGCCTTTTTGTTTCTGTCCTTTGTTTCTCCTTCCAGGTGGTTTGCATTTGGGACTGAGTGGCTGTGTTGCTGAGGTTATCAGGACCTCACCCTGATCACCTGCGGCTCGTCAGGACTCACAGCTGAGGTGCATCTATATGGATTGGAACATGGTGGCATTTAAGACTGGAGTATACAGTGTGTATTTGCCAGAGACTCGACCTTGTGACCAGACGGGTGAGATCGTCGTCTCGGGAGCCATCTCATCATCAGTGGATGCAGAGAACGTCCAGGGTTTGATGCACGGTCTGTGAAAGAGGAGGGGGTGAGGTCTCACGCTCGTCAGCACACTTCCTGAGGTACGTTAGATTTTGTGACTAACGTTTATACAGTCAGTAAATGTGGTGTCCCTCACACCTTTTTATATTGAGCTGTATGTTAGTCATGTATCGGCTTCCACTGCAGTGGAGTTTTGTGAACTGGATGTTCCATGCCTGCAGGTTGGGAAGCTGATTAGTAATCAAGCCAGGAAGTGTTTGCTGTTTGTACACCTTTAAGTGTTCTCTCTGTGTGTAGAGTGTGGACTCACATAATGGTTCCTTCTTTCACAGACTCGGTTTGTTGCGGCCACCTGGGGGGTGTCGGCGGGGTCCTTGGGTCCGAACAGCTTCTGGCTCCGGACCGTTAGCGCTGCTGGGAGCGCACCACGCCAGACCGCACTTTCTTTTGTTGTTTTTGTATCACTGTTATGTATTAAATTCAGTTAGCCTTTGTACCGTGCTCTGCTTATTTCATACTGGGTCCTTCAAACGCTGGTCGGTTCTCCGAGCTGCGTCCGACACATAACATACCCTTTCTCATGATTGGATTCACCTGTGTAAGGAGGTCAAAGGTCAATGAGCTTATATCAGTGTGTTCGTCTGCTATATGATATATTTAACTGAAATTTCTGATACAGACAACCAATGATTTATCAAGGAAAATAATGAAGGGGTGCCCAAACTTTTGCATAGGCACTCCAGTCTGGTCTGCTTGAGGTTTCTTCCTATTAAAAAAAAGGGGGTGCTCATGGGGTGGGTAAAGGTGCCCTGATACTTACAGTATTGTTCAGAATAATAGTAGTTCTATGTGACTAAAAAGATTAATGCAGGTTTTGAGTATATTTCTTATTGTTACATGGGAAACAAGGTACCAGTAGATTCAGTAGATTCTCACAAATCCAACAAGACCAAGCATTCATGATATGCACACTCTTCAGGCTATGAAACTGGGCTATTAGTAAAAAAAAAAAAGTAGAAAAGGGGGTGTTCACAATAATTGTAGCATCTGCTGTTGACGCTACAAACTCAAAACTATTATGTTCAAAATGCTTTTTTAGCAATCCTGTGAATCACTAAACTAGTATTTAGTTGTATAACCACATTTTTTCATGATTTCTTAATTTTGTTGGTTTGGAACCAAGCTTTTGCTCGTTTACTAGTGTGCTTGGGGTCACTGTCTTGTTGAAACACGCATTTCAAGGGCATGACCTCTTCAGCATAAGGCAACATGACCTCTTCAAGTATTTTGACATATCCAAACTGATCCATGATACATGTTATGCGATATATAGGCCCAACACCATAGTAGGAGAAACATGCCCATATCATGATGCTTGCACCACCATACTTCACTGTCTTTACTGTGAACTGCGGCTTGAATTCAGAGTTTGAGGGTCGTCTCACAAACTGTCTGCGGCCCTTGGACCCAAAAATAACAATTTTACTCTCATCAGTCCACAAAATATTCCTCCATTTCTCTTTAGGCCAGTTGATGTGTTCTTTGACAAATTGTAACCTCTTCTGCACGTCTTTTATTTAACAGAGGGATTTTGCAGGGGATTCTTGCAAATAAATTAGCTTCACACAGGCGTCTTCTAACTGTCACAGCACTTACAGGTAACTTCAGACTGTGTTTGATCATCCTGGAGCTGATCAATGGGGGATCCTTTGCCATTCTGGTTATTCTTCTATCCATTTTGATGGTTGTGTTCCATTTTCTTCCACACGTCTCTGTTTTTTTGTCCATTTTAAAGCATTGGAGATCATTGTAGATGAACAGCCTATAATTTTTTTGCACCTGCATATACGTTTTCCCCTCTCCAATCAAGTTTTTAATCAAACCACGCTGTTCTTCTGAACAGTGTCTTAAACGTCCCATTTTCCTCAGGCTTTCAAAGAGAAAAGCATGTTCAACAGGTGCTGGCTTCATCCTTAAATAAAGGACACCTCATTCACACCTGTTTGTTCCATAAAACTGACAAACTCACTGACTGAATGCCACACTACTATTATTGTGAACACCCCCTTTTCTACTTTTTTTTACTAATAGCCCAATTTCATAACATTAAGAGTGTGCATATCATGAAGGCTTGGTCTTGTTGGATTTGTGAGAATCTATTGAATCTACTGGTACCTTGTTTTCCATGTAACAATAAGAAAAACACTCAAAACCTGGATTAATCTTTTTAGTCACATAGCACTACTGTTATTCTGAACACTACTGTATATGATTTTGATACACGCACTTGCACACACCCTGCCGTGCAGGAGAGTACGAGGTCTGTTAGAAAAGTATCGGACCTTTTTTTTTTTTCAAAAACCTGATGGATTTGAATCACGTGTGCTTGCATGAGCCAACTTTGAACCTTCGTGCGCATGCGTGAATTTTTTTCACGCCTGTCGATTGCGTCATTTGCTGGTAAGCAGCCTTTGTGTGAGGACGTGTGTTGTGCTCTCGGCGGATTTATATATATATATATATTTTTTTTTTTTTTTTTTCTTTCCTATCACTTCCTATTATAGTAGGAAGTGATGTTTCTCTTTGAGCTTACCATGTTCCCTTCTTATAAATGAGTCCAGTTTGGGATTGAGAGAATAATAAGAGTGTGGGTATGAGAACTCTACTGCAAACAAAATCTATCTCTGGGTACCAATAAAGGAACTTAAACACATGATCACCACAGGTTTTTGTCATCAAAACACTTTGCAGACTCACAAGCTTGCATGTAATCTGAACATAAATTCTCATATGTGGATATACCCCAGTTTTCAGAAAGCACAGGCTTAGCATCAGCCCTCTGATGCATTTTGTTTAAGGATAATATGATTAATTTTTTCAGCAGAACAGTTGTTTGTGAACATGTTCTAAATCTCATTATTTCTTTATCTTTTTGCTTATATGTACCCCTTCTAAGCCTGTATATCCCATTGATGGGAAATTTCACTTTTTATTTGTGAGATACTGACAAGCCAAAATGAGGTGGGTGGTAGGGGGTTAAAATAGTGATAGAGAGCAAAATTCTAACTATGATAGTCAATTTTAGATGTATTTTGAGGAACCTAGTGCAGCACTGACACCACATCATCTGTCATATGTGGTGGAGGCAGTGCTATGGAATGCAGATGTGTGGCTGCAAGTGGAACTGGGTCACTGGTGTTTGTTGATGATGTGACTGCTGATGGAAATATCATAATGAATTCTGAACCCTATTGGATATAATACCTGCTCAGATTCAGCCAAATGTTGCCAGACTAACAGGACAAGGCTTCACACTGCAGACGGATAATGCCCTAAAACATACTGCTAAAGCAACCAAAGACTTTCTGAAGGCAAAGAGCCTATCCCAGCCATCACAGGGCATGAAATGGTGTACACCCTAGACACGACGCCAGTCTGTCACAGGGCCACAAACACATTCACCATTTTTTAAAAGTTGAACATAACCAAAAAATTAATTCTTTAATCTATTCTCTTTATCTATTTATCTTTTATGGAATTACTGGGCAACCGGGTCAAGCTGCCCTGGTTGCCCAGGTCTATAGATCTATAGACCTTTAATCATGGAATTACTGGGCAACCAGGGCCATAAAAGATAAATAGACCCCCCCCCATCCTGAGGATGTCATCAAGAAAGCCTGAGTACAAAATATAGAGCAGTCAGAATTCTAATTTTGATTAAAGTTCCCCATGTCATGAGTATTCAGAATATATATAGTTTTTAGGGCTACATATTATAGTTTGGGTGGGGTGGAATTAGAATTGATCACTTTACACCAACCAATAATTTAATGCCTTAATCTATTCTCTTTATCTATTTTTCTATTACAGAATTCAGCTTTAATTCATTACTGCTAGAAATCTTAGACAAAAAGAACTTTCACTTTAATTCTTTGTGGTTACTGGACTAATGCTTTAATCTATTCTCTTTGATTCTATTCTCTATGATTCATTGATATTTACATTTACTGTTACCTATCTTTTGTGTGTAATTTTGTTATAAATTTGATTACAAAACAAAGTCTGCATGTATGAAGGACTTCAAATGTGTTTGTCTTTTAACCAAGTATTTCCACTTAGTTTGGGGAGTCCACCTCTTATAGTTCTGCTACTTTAGCCCATTAAATATTACATTTGTAAGACATCAGCATGACAAAAACAAATGTTAGGGGACGTGCACTGCATTGTCTGGCTGGACGGCGAGCATCACACCATGGGATGGCATGTCATATGGGATATATATCCCATACTCATTTAATTGACGAGGCATTTGTGTGCCAATGGTGCCTGCTCACGGTGCAGCCAGGATGAGAAGGGAGTCTGTCACAGGCTGCAGCTCCTGGCTGATGTTCAACCTGTACTGTGAGACACATCTTTAGCATTCTAAAGGTGTGTTTTTATTTTTATTTACATTGTAATCAGTTACACCGTCAGTCCTCCCACAGAGTGACATAGTGTGTGTGTGTTATAATATGTGTATTACAGCTGGGGAACCCCAATCAGCTGTGTTGTGACGCAAAGCACCAAGCCTCATAAGTGCATTGATGCCCCGGGGGGCGCCAGTGCGAAGGTAATTGGCATTCAGGGTATTGTTTGCTGTTGTGTGTTGGTGGAACAGCATGTCTGTCAGGGACAGTAACAGACTGGACAAATATGTCAGGAAGTGCGTGTCAGTGACGGGGAGGGAGGTGGTCTCTGTGGGTGAACTGGTGGAGAGCAGGATGAGGTGTATTATGAACTCTATTATTAACAACAAATCTCATCCTCTACATGACACTGCGGTTGCTGAGAAAAGTCTGTCTGTCTGTCTGTCTGTCATCAGACTGCACTTCGACCGCTGTTTGTGCTTTTTCCACCTCAAACGTACCTTGACAGTTGAGTGCATGTGCTCTGCATTCGCGCTGGCCGCGCGAATGTGCCCAAGTGTTTGGACTGCACTCAGATCGCTGCTGGAGGCTTTCAAATGCACCTCAACTTTGACATTCAAATATTCATTCGGGCTCATTCGGCCTCTAGTGTGATGGAGGTATTAACATTATAAGGAACCTTGGACATTTATTTTTAGACAAATAAAATAGCATGAAAAGTAATGTATACATTTTTAAGTCTGGTAGATTTATTCATTCATATCTGCATTTCAACCTGAAAAAAACACACTGTAAATAAATATAAATATTTATTATAAACACAGCAGGAGATGATGCAGCAATGACTGCAGTGTGTCTTTTTATTAGGATTTCTCAATGTGGTGTGAGTTTTCAGTGACCACAGGTGAGCTGGACCCTCAGGACGCTGAACCAGATGAAGGTCTCCTCTGCAGTTTCGACTTCTTGGCAGAGTTTTGGTCTGGTCCCTATACAACCGCAGCAGGAGCTTGGTTCGCATTGCCGGTAGTAAGTCAAACATGTTTCCAGTGCATGTTGGCCTCCACCAGGGTTGCCCTTTTATGGACAGAATTTCTAGGTGCAGCCAGGGTGTAGAGGGGGTCTGGTTTGGGAACCACAGGGTCTCGTCTCTGTTGTTTGCGGACAATGTGGTTCTGTTGGCTTCGTCAAATCAGGACCTTCAGCATGCAGTGGGGCGGTTTGCATCAAGCTCTCTGTGTTCATGTAAGGTTAGCTTCAATCACTTCCAGCTTTTGTGATCATGTGCCCCATGACAGACATCCCTTAAAGTTCCTCTGTTGTGGGTAACCTCCTGACTCACGCCATCAAATAATCAATATTCTGTAATTAGGAAGCGTGACAAACGAAACAAGGGAGTCAACAACCACCGTGACCACCAGGGCTTCCGGTTTGTCTCGACAGTATTCATCTTGTCTCCAATAACACGGATGTTTTGTGCTGTATTTTCTACTGTCTGCTTGATGGGTCTTTCCTCCAAATTGCCCCTAGTTTCATGTTCTTTCTCTATGAACTTGCAAATAAATTCCTTTATGTTCTCCAAGAACTTCAACAGAAATTCATAATCTTTGTTCAACACCTTACACATATATTCACATTCTTCCTGCTTACACCTCAACTGCTTTTTGATGGTCTTACTTTCTTCAGAAAATTCTTTCTCCTTCTGATAAGCTTTGAACCGTTCCATGTAAAAGAGCATTTTGACTTCCTTGAGCTCGTTTTGCAGCTGTACCTTGGCCTCCCCAAGATCTTTAATCAGCTTTTCCTTAACAGCAATTTTCTGCCTTAACTGCTGAATCTCTTCTCGGAGGCACTTTGCAGTTTGCTGTTCCAAACAGAAGTAGAGTTGGAATTGATCACGTTCTTTTCGAAGTTCACGCAGTTCTTGAAGATACTCGTTATGGTGATCAAACACAGGTTGAGGAATGTTCTCATCCATCGTGCTTCGTGATGTGTTTCTCTGTGATAACAAATGTCTTTTTTACTGCTGCCAAATATCTTCTCCCCTGATGCCAAATGTCTTCCCCACTCTGCTCCTTATTGTCGTTCCAACAACTAAATAAGACATTAAAGTAAGGAGTTTCATCTTAGAAAAACATAAAAGAAATTAAAGTTCATAAGATCTGTACTTTTATTCTTATTCCAAGATCAATACCAGGCAAAAAAATAAAAAAACAAAAGAGCATAAGATCTGTACTTTTATTCTTATTCCAAGATTAATACCAGGCAAAAAAAATAAAAAAGGTCCAAAATTCGAAAACTTGAATATATATATATATGTATATATATATATATATAGATCTGAGTTGATCTGAGTTGATCTGAGATCTGAGTTGTTTTCTTGTACTGTATTAAAATCCTTCTCTGCCACTCCACCATGAAGCTGTGAGTGCTGGTGCAACAGACAAAACCTGTACCATGCACAGTTTCTCCAATCACAGCCACAGAAGCCTTCTTCAGAGTTGCCATAGGTGTCTTGGTGGCTTCTCTCATGAGTCTCCTTCTTGCACAGTTTCTTATTTTCTGAGAACTGCTAACTCTAGATGTATTTACGTACCATATAGCGCCAGACTATTTGTATTTATTAAAGACTGAATTAAGTTTAAGACATTCAATGACTTGGAAATGTTCATGTATCCGTCCCCTGACTTGTTAAAAGAAAATTGACAGTAAAAGTCTTGATTCATGTTTTCTGTAATTGGTTGGGTTTTCATAGGAAAGGGGAGAAATACATATGCACACATCACTAATCAGTTTATTAAAGTATTTTTTAAAAACAAGGTTTTTTCCTATTTCACTTCATCAATTTGGACTATGTTGTGGAGGGTCATTACATAAAATCCAAATAAAAATCAATTTAAATTAGGAGCTGTAATATAAAAAAGGGTGGGGGTGATGACAAGAGGAACAAGTGTGTGTGTGTGTGTGTGTGTGTGTGTGTGTGTGTGTGTGTGTGTGGGTGGGTGGGGTGGGGGCAAAATATTCATCAGGTAACGACTGAATGAATGGAATTTTGTTAATTTTAGCAAAAACGTTCACAAGCCTGTTGGAATTTATGTATTTTGAATGAACATTTTTTTAATTTTTCATTTTGGACTTGCTGCTTAATTTCTAAATTCACAATAGTCTAAGATTTGTCACTGCTTGTAACAACAGATTTTTTTACTGTCTTTCATTTTAATAGACTTATGTATATTTCATAAATTCTTCCCCAAAACCAATTTCTCAACAACAGTTGCAGGTGATTTTGTGCCAACAAAAGAGCTGATCTGAAAATAACACTCTGTGCTGCATTACAACTTTCCACAAACTAAGATTTATAACTAATGGATTTTTTTAGCACATACTTTGCCTATTTAATTCTCATTAAGATTTTACAAAAAGCTATGAACTGACAAATTTAGAAAGTTGCTTCAAAAATTACTTTTTATGTACAATTTCTTAATTAAAAGTCAAAAATCTTTTTTTTTTTCTTCTTATATATCATACCCCTAAACACAACACCAAGTGGCCATATGCTTAACTAGAAAGTAGAGCAGTAATAATCTTGTGGCTGTGTGGCTGCAGGGCACATTCTTCTGTTCCTCCCAATGGAGATAGTGGAAATATGGGGCAGCTTGGGGCTTTAATTAATTCTGTTGTCCTGATAACTGGTACTAGTTGTGTTGGCCTGGGGTGAATGGCTGTCTTATGACACATGCATACATGTGGTCAAACACTGATGTGACCTGATAAGCTTCAGGGTTGTTTATGACCAAAAATGCCTGCAGGATCCCTTCCTTTGTGTTTGTCCACATTTTTCTCTACAATTCACCAAGAGCTTCCTGAGCCTTAAGGCCACAAAATGCAAGTGGACATTGTCGTTTCGACTGGATGCACTTTTGCTTTTCAAGCCCAGCACTTACATTCTTTAAATCACATTGAGTATTGTGCTTATTGATGTGCTCATGGGTGTTTGTTTAAAAATCAGGTGTGATCAGGTGCAGCACTGGTGCACTGGTGCACTGGTGTTGTGTGGAACTTGAAAGATCACCAAAAAAAAAAAATTGTCTTGTTGATTGCAGTGTATTTGTATCCTTTAAAGGGTGCAATACTGAGACACACCTTGCAAAAGCGGGTTCACAGTGCATGTTGTCTTTGCATGGATAGACCATGAAACTGAACTGAAAACAGCCATTAATTAACTTTTGTACCCTATGCCTGTTTCCAGATCCCTACTTGAAAATAACATGTCCAAAAAAATTGAGTATAAACGACAGACGGGTGTCCTGCCCAGGGTGTACCTTGCCTCATGCCCTATGACTGCTGGGATAGGCTCCAGCCCCCCATGACCCGATCTTGGATAAACCATTGAAGATGAGTGTGTTTGTGTGTGTATCTCGGAAACTACAACCCCAGTTCCAATGAAGTTGGGACATTGTGTAAAATGTAAATAAAAACAGAATACAATCATTGAAGTTGGGACATTGTGTAAAATGTAAATAAAAACAGAATACAATCATTTTCAAATCCTCTTCAACTTATATTCAATTGAATACACCACAAAGACAAGATATTTAATGTTCAAACTGATAAACTTTATTGTTTTTGTGCAAATATTTGCTCATTTTGAAATGGATGCCTGCAACACATTTCAAAAAAGCTGGGACAGTGGTATGTTTACCACTGTGTTACATCACCTTTCCTTCTAACAACACTCAATAAGCGTTTGGGAACTGAGGACACTAATTGTTGAGGCTTTGTAGGTGAAATTCTTTCCCATTCTTGCTTGATGTATGACTTCAGTTGTTCAACAGTCCGGGGTCTCCGTTGTCGTATTTTGCGCTTCATAATACGCCACACATTTTCATTGGGCAACAGGTCTGGACTGCAGGCAGGCCAGTCGAGTACCCGCACTCTTTTACTACGAAGCCACACTGTTGTAACACATGCAGAATGTGGCTTGGCATTGTCTTGCTGGAATAAGCAGGGATGTCCCTGAAAAAGACGTTGCTTGCATGGCAGCATGCGTTGCTCCAAAACCTGGGTGTACCTTTCAGCATTGATGATGCCATCACAGATGTGTAAGTTGCCCATGCCATGGGCACTGACACACCCCCGTACTATCACAGATGCTGGCTTTTGAACTTTGCGATGGTAACAATCTGGGTGATCTTTTTCTGCTTTTGTCAGGACGACACGATGTCCATGATTTCCAAAAACAATTTGAAATGTGGACTCATCAGACCACAGCACACTTTTCCACTTTGCGTATGTCCATTTCAAATGACCTCGGGCCCAGAGAAGCCAGTGGCATTTCTGGATGTTGTTGATGTATTGCTTTCACTTTGCATGGCAGAGTTTTAAGTTGCACATGTAGATGCAGCGACGAACTGTATTAACTGACAATGGTTTTCTGAAGTGTTCCTGAGACCACGCGGTAAGATCCTTTACACAATGATGTCTGTTTTTAATGCAGTGCTGCCTGAGGGATAGAAGGTCACGGGCATTCAGTGTTGGTTTTTGGCCTTGCCGCTTATGTACAGAAAGTTCTCCAGATTCTCTGAAACTTCTCATTATAATATGGACTGTAGATGATGGAATCCCTAATTTCATTGCAATTGAAGTTGAGAAATATTGTTCTTAAACTGTTGGACTATTTTTTCACGCAGTTGTTCATAAAGTGGTGATCCTTGCCCCATCTTTGCTTGTGAATGGCTGAGCCTTTTGGGAATGCTTCTTTTATACCCAATCATGGCACTCACCTTTTTCCAAACAGGTGTTCTTTGAGCATTCATCAATTTTCCCAGTCTTTTGTTGCCCTGTCCCAACTTTTTTTGAAATGTGTTGCAGGCATCCATTTCAAAATGAGCAAATATTTGCACAAAAACAATAAAGTTTATCAGTTTAAACATTAAATATCTTGTCTTTGTGTATTCAATTGAATATAGGTTGAAGAGGATTTGGAAATCATTGTATTCTGTTTTTATTTACATTTTACACAACATCCCAACTTCATTGGAATTGGGGTTGTACAAGGGTCATTTGTATTATCTTGGTTTCATAATAAAGGTAACACCTATGAGAGTACTACAGAACAGTAAGAATCAGTATATATGTTTCTGGGTCAGAGAAAACGACAAAAAAAAAAAAAAAAAATGAAGAAAATTTCATTTGTACCTCAAAAAAAGTACACCTTTAGAATGAATTGTCCTTGGAATGATGCAGCTATTTAGGTGGACTCTACAAATTGGCCATTTCTCAGGTATCAAACTCCACTACTCATTTTGTTTCCCCTAAATCTCACTATAGGTATTCATTATATCTAATTATAACTGTTTTTTGGGGTTGTTTAAAAAAGAAATCCACCACACATAAGTCCTCTGCACCACTGTGCGTAATACTCAGCATACCTCTGAACACACAATGAATGTAACACATGGCATTATCTTGGGGGGGGGGGGGGGTATGTTTGGTTGGTTGTTGTCGGGGAGTGGAGGTAGATAAGGTTGTTTGTTGTCCTGGGGGGTAATGGGAGTACATCTGTGGGTGAGTGTTTGTGTCCATTGGTGTTTGCATTACATTTGACCCAGGGGAAGAAGCTGTTTGTCAGCCTGCTGGTGTCGGACTTTGTTGACCTGTAGCATCTGCTGGAAGCAACAGGTCGGTGTGAGGGGTCTCCTGTGATGCTTTTGTTTCTGCAGCAGGATGTGGCAATCTTTTCCAGGTTGGGCGGAGATGATCTTTACGGAAGTGTTTACGACCCTCTGCACTGCCTTTCTGTCCTCAGCTGTGCGTACCACACATACAGACAGTATGTCAGTACGCTTTTCACCAGGAAGTGATAGCAGGCCAGCAGTAACTTCGTGCCTAGGTTGTTCTTCCTGAGGACACACAGGAAGTGTAGCTGTTGCCGAGTCTTCTTAGCCAGAGCCCTGATGTTGGAGCATCTGCCTTCCATCCCACTGTGACATTGGTGGTGTGACATGACTGGGAGTGAGGTTCAGGGGTGTGAATGTGAAGCTCCTTGAGGCAACTTTGTTGTGATTTGGCACTATATAAATGAAAATGAGTTGAAATTGAAATTGAGCAGCTGGAATGTGTTTCCAGCTGCGCGATAACCACATCGCGCAGCTGCTGTGGACAAAAAAAACATGCCACCCACAGGATTCGAACTTGCAATTTACAAAAGCTCTGATTGCCAGCAGAAACTTTACCACTGCACTACCGTCACTTTCCTGAAAAAGGTGTGGAAAAATGCCTGACATCAACAAGGACATGAACATATTTTTTTAAAAAAGAGAAAAAAGCACCGTGATAACTGACCAAATGATATTTGTTATGGCATATTTATTCTGATACGTGACTGAAAGTGGCATATTTGTCACACTGTTGGCTTGACATATAGTCCTGCAGTGCACCACTCATAGGACACGCGTGTCCTGTCAGACAGATGTGACATTCAGATTGCCTGCTGCATGTCCACATGTACTGATGGTTCATTTCAGCTGGGACAGCCTGTCAATGTGCGCGCTCTCCAGCCCGTCACAAAAGCGATACATGTTTTTATGTATTTCCACGTGAGGAAAGCAAGCACACACGCGTATGTCAGTCAAAACACGGTATGTGTTCTGCAGCTATGACGTCCAGGACCAGAGATGTCAACAGCCACGACCCCTGTCCATTCAGTGCACAGACCAAGGTGTCACTCTGTGATGAGATGAGAGGCACGCGCCTGTGGGGGGAGCGTGAACCACACGCACACATGTGTTGAGGGGAATGGGGGTGCGCGCAAATCATACGCACACATGTATTGTGGGGGAGCCAAAACTCTGGCAAGCCACATGTGTACTTGGCAACTTCACAGTCGTGGGGGCACTTAGACACATTTCACCGCCAGCTCAAAACTGATTGTCTGCTGATTGTTTTCATGCTAATAGCGTGAATGGCCACACATTTTCTAAGTGCCAAGCGAGTGGTGTTGGATGTTCGTGTGTGTCACATCGGATTTGTCCGACACCTGCCATGAGAGGGATCCAATGGGCTCTCACAGCACACACTTTCTTTTAGCCGCTGGTGTGCACAAATAGTTGTAGCAATAGGAGTACAAGGCTTTGGAGGCAGCTCCAATTTTACATTGTATATGATTCCTGCTTCATACGCAATTCGACCACATTCATACTATGTGTGAAGGGGCCCTAAGGAATGCTGCATGCATTGATGAACATGTGCACATACAGACAGAACACAATTGTGTATTACTGTCCCAGGATAACCTGTGGTGGGATAATAATGGTAAACAATTTTGGAGCAAACCAAATCCATTAATTCAAAAGAAAAGTGCTAACTCTAACTCTAACTCACTTACATCAATTTTCTCTATACCAGATATTGTGAACCTAGTGAATGCCATCTTGTAGGAAATGAAAACGTGACACTGGCTACCCTTTGGACCCTTGCCACATGTCGCACTCAGAATACAAATCCTCTAAACAGCACAAAGGAGTTGGACACTCTCCATATCCATCTGCCATTTTGTGGTTTAGAACATACGCTCTCAGTTGTCAAGGTAGGACTCATAGTCTTGTTTTTTCACAGATGACCCTACAGTCCTTTATCCAAATGTTGTGTGAACAAATCCAAAAATGGCAAACTAAAAATATGGCTCACATTACTCCTTATGGTTTTTAGATTAAAATGTTTTAACCGTGTGTTAGTAATACATGTTCATTCAACCTCAGTACAGTGAATTTGTTCACCATTTAATTTCACGAAGCATGCTTTCTAGTTCAAAACCAGGATGGTCTTTAATGAATAATTCAGTGTTCAAGACAAACTGTTAAAAGGCATTTCTCATGGCAAAAATGACATTTCTAACACTTGCATCATCAAAAAAAACAAAAAAAAACCCTTTCCCCCATCCCTCCAACATTACACCACTTTATTTACGCCTGAGAATTCTCTGTCTTTGGTCTTACACCCCGTGGTATATTTCTCTTTGCAGTTTAGATACATTCATTTGGGATGTGAAGTACCCCATTTACTGTTTTCCACCTATTATTAAGAAATCATGGATTTCTTTTGACAACTGGTTTAATTTCTGGAAAGGTGTAAAATTGTGAAGTGACTGGCGGAACAAATGAAAAGGAGCTCCTACAGCTTGTAAAAATTAAGTCCTCGCAAATATGCCTCAGGCACAAATGTAATTATGGTGTAGGTGGTAAGACCAGGTAAATATTGAGGCCCTAAAGCACTTCTCTGAAACAACTAAGTGCTGTTATCTATGAACTGCTCGATCCCAAACCACCTCAGTAATCGCACGCAATAAAGCATTCATATGTGTACTTTGAATTTCTTAGATGATCTGAGAATCAGCAGTGAACAAGCAGAAACTGACATTTAAAAAGGGATTCTTGCATCATTACTGCAATAAGTGCTTGAACCAAAAACGGCAGAAGAAAATTTGCAAATGGACTGCATTTCTATAGAGCTCCCAAAGTGCTTTACAATGATGCCTCACATTCTCTTTCAAACACGCACATGCATGAGCACACACACACATACACTGGTCTTAGTGTGCTGCCATGCAAGGCACTCAACTGCACATGGGAACAAAACGGGGATTAAGGAAAGGAAAACTGCCAGGAATTTAGGGTCCAAATAAAAAAATATATAAATGGCCCCACCAATGTCACCCATGTCAGCTCTGAAAATATAACAATGTGCAGACATACATGCAAAATTTCCTGTAAAAGAAATGTGCCCAAGACCATCTTGTATAGTATAAACAGAATTTTAATTATAAAATGAACTTAAAATAATAATATAAGACGTTGATTAATTCTGCATCAAATCCATGGAGAACATATAGTATCTTGCCATATGACTTAAAGTTACAGGCAGTGATAAAATAATACCTTCTATACACACGAAGCCTCCGCGCGGCTTTCCATGACAAAATCTCTTGTTAAAAGTGAAATCTGCCGGAAAATGGCTGATGTCCAGCTCTTGTGATAACCAGAGAAATTGCACACAATGGTTCCGGCTCCACAGAGCGATCCGTTTAGAAATGATGTGGTGGTTTCTGCCTCGTCATCGCAGCTCGGAGCACGGCGCGCCAAGCGCCATTGTGGGCCGTCCTTAAAACTGTAGTAACACTCCTTATTCTCTGTGAAGTCCATAAAATTTTCACCAAAAGCCAGATAAATTTTTCGAATGGTTTCCAGCTGCCTGTCTCTACAGTTTCTGAAAAAATTCTGATGGAAAAAAAGCCCAACTCATTCCGCCATTTCCTGACAATGAAAATCTGACGAGGGGGCTGGACCACTCCTCCCACAAGGCGTGCTCACAGGCGAATGACGCAACCGACAGGCGTGGAAAAACCCACGCATGCACACGAAGGTTCAAGCATGTCTGATGTAAAAACATATGAATCAAATCCATATAGTTTTGAAAATATAGTTTAGATTTGAAACATGGATCCTAAAAGGGGACGTGATGTTGTCATGGTTAAGCAGTCGGCTTGAGACCAAAGGATCCTTGGTTCAAACCCTGTCTGGCTGGAAAATCACGAAGGGTCCTTGGGCGAGATCCTTTATCCCCATGTTGCTCCCATTGTGTAGTGAGCACGTTGCATGGCAGCATCCTGACATTGGTGTATGAGTGTATTTGTGTGAGTGAATGCGAGGCATCAATGTAAAGCACTTTGAGTTTCTGATATAGATGGAAAAGCCCTATATAAACGCAGTCCATTTACCATAAAATGTTTTCAGAAATGTGGAAGTCTTTTTTATTGCTTAAAACCTATGTGAAAACCTTGCAGGGTAGATTTACTATCCTGCTTGAAATTAAATCAGTCTCAGACAGAATATTAGTGAACTAAATAACCCATAAGATCACTGATAATTGTGACTAAGCCAATGTGTGTCAATGCTATATATGCATATTGGGTAGATTCATACCAAAATTCATTCAAGAATTGAGTGAGTAGAATTTTTTTTTTTTTCATTTTTGTGATTAAATACCCAATTACTTAGTTAGCAATTGCAATTAAAACAATTTGTGCAAAAGTTATATGCACAGTGGGTAGGCCTGGCTTCATGCCAAAACTAATCAAAGTCTGTAATAAATTGAAGGTGAAGAAGCAATTTTCTTGCAAGTCCTAATGAACTCTTAATTAGCCCATGACTTCGTTATTAATTGCAATGAAGCCAATCTATGTCGAAGCCATATGCATAGTTTGTAGACCTACCCTCATGCTAAAAACCATCGGAACTGATCAATCAATCACATAGAGAGAAGAAGAATTTTTTGTAAAATGTGGACAACGGACTGTAGGACGACCATAGAGTGCATTGTTGCATTAATTTCCTATAACTGCTTACTCCCATCAAGGGCCATGAGAGGGGGGTTAGGAGCCTTTTGAAGCAGTCATAGGGCATGAGGCAGGGTACACAGGGGACAAGATGCCAGTCTATCACAAGGCCACATATAGACAGACAAACACATTCATACACCTACATGTCGTTGGATGGGGGAATCAAAATCAGAATCAGAATTGCCTTTATTGTCATTGTAATTTGCATTACAATGAGATTTGAATGCAACGCCAAAAGAAGAAGAAGAGCTCCAAAAGAAGAAGCCAGAGCACCCACAGGGAACCCACACAAACACTGGGAGAGCATGCAAACTCCACACAGAAAAAGACCAGATGGGACCTGATCCTACAACCTTCTAGCTGTGCGGTAACGGTCCGATCCATTAAGCCACCATGCCACCTACACCACTGCATACAACTGCAAACACCATCTTGCAAACTATGCAAACATATGCACCTTTTGTGCTACAAATTAATGATGTTTTCCGAGTATTAAGTGTGGCATTCAGCCTGCATCACCAAGCTGAAACGTAGATGCGAGAGCTATGCATTGGTGAGTTTGCAGGCATAAATAGAGAGAGGGGAAAAATATGTTCTTTTGGGAAGGCATACTCTCAATTAATAATTTATGTTCCAATTTCTTGTTCTACAAAAAAACTGTAGTCTCCAGCATGTTTATCATTCAGCATAAAGCAGAGGGATGCAGGAACAGAATGGGAAATGCACTTACTGTTAATAACATGCCTGGAGGTGGTATACAGAGAACAATAGCCTGTTCTAAATGCTGTTCTGCAGCCGTAGGTCAAGATTTACATGACTGTAATCTATCCTATGCATATGCCACACTGTTCTGTAGGTGTCTCTTTAGGGTATGGTGGACCTCTGCTTGGGGAACGAGCCTGAGTGCTGTTGCTGGTTTAAGGATTCAAACACAAACTCACACCATGTTATTGTTTCTCTCAGGTATCCTTTATGTTTAATGTGAACTTCCATTCCTCAGGACTCTGTCTTTGCTGTAATAACCTATACCTGATGATATGCAGAGGAGGACAAAATTATTAGTTAGAGCTAGAGGTGGGTGGATCGATCCTAATATCGATAATATCGATACCAACGCTGGTATTGATATTGAACGATCTTCATGTAAAAAGATTGATACTTGAGCTTTTTTTGTCTCTCGCACACACTGACTGCTGCGCACGCAGGTTCATCAAAGTCTACTCTCTGTAAGAGCAGCGCTGCGCTGTGTCACACAACATGGAGCAGCACACCCTTGTATTGTGGTTTGTCAGTCCTCTACCTCAGGAGATTTTGTTTTAAGTTGCGCTGAGTGATATTTTTTTAAACAAAAATGTTGATTGTGATAATAAAGTATTTTGTTGTCACGTACAATGTTTGGTAAAATTCTATCCTAGGTCTTTTGGATCCTTTGGATCTATGAAGCTTAAATATGTAAAAGTATCGGTATCGGCGATACTGGGCCTGTATTTACTTTGTATCGGATCAGTACCAAAATTCCCGGTTTTGCCTACCTCTAGTTAGAGCAAGGAATTTTCAATACAGCATTTCTAAACATCCTAGTTTTATTTTGGATGCTTACTTTATTTTTCTTTGCACACAGAAACAAAATCATTTCACAGAAACCAAAAATTACCAGGGTCAACATTGTTAGTCCATCAGGAACTGACCTTTTTGTTGAACCACAGCACAAACCACTGTTGTGCAATTATATGCTTTAACTTTAAAAAAGTTAAAAGGGAGTTTTTCCTTCCCACTGTCACCAAGTGCTTGCTCACAGGGGGTCGTTTTGACCATTGGGGTTTTTATGTAATTATTGTATGGCCTTGCCTTACAATATAAAGCGCCTTGTGGCAACTGTTTGTTGTGATTTGGCGCTATATAAATAAAATCGATTGATTGAATTGATTGACCTTTGTAATGCTCAAAACCTGTAAAAAGATAAAACTGATGGTACCTTCCAAAGTACACACAGTATAAAAACTTCAGTAAGGGTTTGAGATGTCACTTCAGAAAGCATCATGCCAAAAACAAAAGAAATAGGTTATACTTGAGAAAAAAATTGCTGATGTTCACAAAGAAGGATAAGGAGATACACATTCACAGCGCTTCACTTTTTCCACATTTTATGTTACAACCTTATTCCAAAATTGAATGAAGCCATTTTCCCCCCTCAAAATTCTACTTACGACACTCCATAATGACAACATGAAAAAAGTATTTTTTTTTTTTTTTGCAAATTTATTAAATATACAAAACTAAGAAATCACATGTACATATGTATTCACACCCTTTGCTCAGTACTTTGTTGATGCACCTTGGAAGCAGTTACAGCCTCAAGTTTTCTTAAATATGCTTCTTGAACCAGCTTTGCGCACCTGTCTTTGGGCAGTTTTGCCGATTCCTCTTTGCAGCACCTCCCAAGCTCCATCAGGTTGGATGGGGAGCGTCAGTGCACAGCCATTTTCAGATCTCTCCAGAGATGTTCAATCAGATTCAGGTCTGGTTTCTGGCTGGGCCACTCAAGGACATTAACAGAGTTGTCCTGGAGCCATTCTTTTGATATCTTGGCTGTGTCCTTAGGATCATTGCTCCTGTTGGAAGATGAATTGTTGCCCCAGTCTGAGGTCAAGAGCACTCTGGAGCAGGTTTTCATCCAGGATTGTTGTGTGGGCCGCTGAAGAGGAGGTACTGCTGGCCCACCACCACCAGATGGCGCCCTGCTTGAAGTGCGGGCTTCAAGCACGAGAGGGCGTCGGAGCAACCGGGAGTGACAGCCGTCATTCATCATCAGCACCAGCTGTCACTCATCCACAACTCATCGCCATCACCATAAAGGCCGGACTGCAACTCCACCTCCCCGCCGAGAAATCAGCTACCATAAGAGGTAATTTTCCTGTGGGTTTCCTTATCTGCTGGATTGGTGTTTGGTGTGATCAGCGACGGCTTCGCTTCACACTCCAACCAGATAAGTGGTTAGACAGGAGCTGCACAAGTGTGTGATTGGAGGTGGAGGTGCTCCCTCCCTAAGGAACACAGACTGTGGGATTACTGAGTGTGCGAACTCAAACTCATCTATACTGTTTCTGTTCTCTGCCAGCAGTACCAGGTCTGACAGCTGGAGACGGTGGCCACCTGGGGACCCAGGACTTGGCGGCTCCGGTGTTCTTCAGATCTGTTGGAGGTGAAGGCCGTGTGGGATCCGGCTCGGTTCTGGACGGACGTCTCCTATCCTCAAGCCTGCCCACACGTCACTCAATGTATAATTAACTGTATTTCTAAAACTGTATTTGTCTGTATTCCGTTGTGCACTTCACAACATTAAATTGTTACTGTTTGGCTTATCCATTGCCCGTTCATTTTACGCCCCCTGTTGTGGGTCCGTGTTCCTACACTTTCACAACAGGATTTCTCGGCCAGCGTTATGGATCCCGAGGGGCGTCAACCATCGATTGAACAGCCAATGGAAGAGCGAGGTGCACAGGCGCCAGCAGGAGGCGTGTTAAGTGAGCTGCAGCAAATCTTAACCGCTTTCACTGCTCGGTTGGACTTAGTCACCGAGCAGAATGTTATTCTCAATCGGAGGATGGAGGCTCTCACCGCCCAGGTGGAAGCGCATGCTCAGGGCGCTGCTGCAGCACCTCCTCCTGCTGACCGGAGGCCTGAGACAGACATTCCACTGGTCGTTCAACGAACCCCACCACCATCCCCTGAAGCATACATAAGCCCTCCGGAGCCGTACGGAGGCTGTATCGTGATGTGCGCGGACTTCTTAATGCAGTGCTCGCTCGTCTTTTCACAGCGTCCCGTCATGTACACGTCAGATGCTAGCTGGGTGGCTTACGTAATAAATTTGCTTCGAGGAGAGGCACGCGCCTGGGCTACGGCGCTCTGGGAGCAAAATTCACGGCTTCTAACGACGTATACTGGGTTTGTGAGGGAGTTCAAGCAGGTTTTTGATCACCCCCATAGAGGCGAATCTGCATCAAACGTGCTGCTGTCAATCAGACAGGGGCGTCGGAGTGCAGCGGAGTATGCAGTCGACTTCCGCATCACGGCTGCGAGGTACGGCTGGAACAACGTTGCACTCCGCGCCGCCTTCATAAACGGACTGTCTCCGGTCCTGAAGGAGCATCTACTGGCTAAGGACGAACCGTGGGATTTTGATGGGCTTGTTGATCTGGTTATACGATTAGATAACTGATTAGAGGAACATCGTCTGGAGCAGGGCGGGGGGCGTGGCCGGGCACGAGCCGTCCCTCTTCCTCCTGGGTCCGAAAGGGTGCCGCCTTCCCCACGCTCCACAGCCCGAGACTCCCGTGTGGCAACAGCTCCCCCTGCTGACGAAGCTATGGACACGAGCAGGGCTAAAGTCAATACAAAGCTCAGACAATGGAGGCTGGCCCACGGGGAGTGTTTTTTTCTGTGGCTCAAGTGAGCATCTACAGGTGGACTGCCCCAAGCGGTTAAATGACAACGCCCGCCCTTAGAAGCTGGGCTAAGGGTGGGCCATAACACGCACGCGGGGAAGCCCCGTAAATCCGCACGCATCCCACTTATGATCCTGAGTGGGGATCTGACCCTTCATGCCCCAGCACTGGTAGACACGGGGTCGGAAGGGAATCTGCTGGACAGCAGGTGGGCAAGGGAAGTCGGGCTCCCTCTAGTGGCTCTGCCTTCACCTTTGAAGGTACGGGCACTAGATGGCACCCTTCTTCCACTAATCACACACCAGACACAGCCAGTGACATTGGTGGTGTCTGATAATCACAGGGAGGAGATTGTGTTTTATGTAACACCTTCTACCTCCCCTGTGATTTTGGGTTATCCTTGGATGATAAAGCACAATCCCCGGATTGATTGGCCGTCTGGGGTTGTGGCTCAGTGGAGTGAAACCTGCCACCGAGAATGTCTTGGATCCTCGCGTTCTGCCTGGAGTGACGGCTAGTGAGGAGGTCAAAATTCCCCCCAATCTGACGGCGGTACCGGAGGAGTACCATGATCTTGCTGACATCTTCAGCAAAGATCTGGCACTCA